>NW_010966484.1:28487-30079 GCF_000463585.1 Tarenaya hassleriana
CTTGCCACTTTCCTCTTGCCCTTGCCCTTGGAACGTTTTCTTTTGGTGGAACTCTTTCCAACAACTACCATATCATTCTTCCCTCGGCTCCCAGCTTTCTCTTGGAATGACACATTCAACTGATCAACTATCAAAGAATTTTTCATGTCCTCTAATTGCTTACGCAATTCCGAAGACATATTTCCAAGCATCAAGCTGGACACGTCCAGATCATCATCCTCATGCTTCCAGTAAGCATCAATGATCGATCTAGAAGCCGTGGTCAGAGGCTTATCCTTCATAAGGATAGATCGCATGGTGAGAAAAAACAGATTCCTGCAATAGATATATTCTACAAAAAAGGACAAACAGACAGAAAATAAACACATCGCTTAGTACTCCTACTAACACAGACAATAGATGCAATATGACAAGCTCCCACTAAGAAAAACACCCTCAATGAGTTTCTAAGTGAGCTAGGATCCATATTTCACATGCTTTTGAGTCAGCTAGGGCATGACGCTCAAAAACATGCTATTTAGGTAGACAACACATTGTCAATCACATCCGATGTGATTCCTAGATGAGTATGGGATAGTGATACGCTATCACTGCATGTTCCTCATCCCATCCTTACCATCAGGTCCAAGTCCGACTTGATAACCCAATTCAAACTCAACCATATTCGAGCTATGAGAATCACGATTTCTCCATACTGTCTCACCAAGATAGTCAGATACGCTCAGCTAGAGCATGACCCGTAACCATGACGATCGAGGCCTTGACAGTTGTTCTACTAATGGGCGGTAATAGCTTGAGATTAATCATGAGGAAGAGGACAAAATTTCGGACTTGAGAAGGGTCTGAGGTCCAGTCCGGAGCTGACCAGAATCTGGTCTGCCGGACTGACCTTGGTCAGCTTCTCTGGTCCGCCGAATTGTCCGTTTTGAGAAAAATCTGAGCTTGGTCCGGGGCTGACCAACTTTTGGTCAGCTTCGGACCAACTTAGTCTTCTCCTACTCCTCCGAGCTGACCTAGAATCGGACTCAGTTCGAAAACTGAGCTTGGTCCGGGGCTGACCAAACTTGGTCAGCTCCGGACCGAGTCAGTCCGTTTCCTGTCTGCTCCGAGCTGACCAGAGGAAGCAGAGCGCAGATCAACTGGGCTTGGTCCGGGGCTGACCAAACTTGGTCAGCTCCGGACCAACTCCTTGGTCAGCTCCGGGCCAACTCATTTCGCTTCTTCCGGTCAGTCCGCGATGCGTCTCGGACCTGTATTTGTTCACGCTTGGTCCGCCGGACCAACTTTTGGTCCAGGGCTGACCAGCGTGAACGTTGGTGCTCCTGACCAAACACGCGGTCCGGAATCTGATCTGTCTGCTGGTCCGGCTGACCAACTCTTGGTCCGGCTGACCGCGGACAGATCAGATTCGGAACACATTTTTCGGGCTTCGAAAATCAGGGTTTTGTCCCGGTTTCGACGCACCGTTAACCCGTCCCAGACTCCATACCATCCATGCATCATTCAACAATCACAAATATCATTAAACATGCATAGATTCAATGATTACATGCAATTTAACGATTAAATCATGCAATCATACAACAAGCACG
>NW_010966484.1:30262-32412 GCF_000463585.1 Tarenaya hassleriana
GGGTTATCTACGGGTTCCTAGCATGCGATCATATCGATCTAGGGTTTGGTTTACTAGGTTTCATGCGGCGGAAGAAAGATCTAAACCTAGTCAAACGTCACACTCAACCAAACTCATCCGTAAAACCCCGTATAATCGTGTATATCACCGTGGGAATCGTTACTTACCTCGTTCTCGATGAGGCTTGAAGTTTATTTTTATCCGGGGCCTGTTCTAAATCACCTAGGACTGAAGTTACAATCCCTCTACACGTATCCACACCGACGGGAAGGATTCCAAACGATTTGGAACGAATCTGCTAGGATTAGTGAAGAAAAGGGTATCTCAAGAGACGAGATCCAATCCCGGGACAATAGAAATCGAAGAGAACAAGCTCTCTAGGGTTCTAGGATGTTTCTCTGAGTTTTAGGTCGGCCTTAATTAAGTTTGGACGAAATCCCAAACTTAAATAAGATTAGAAAACCCTAAAATCGAATTTTTGGAAAGTTTCCCAGATCCCGGTCCGCCGGACCAGGAGCTTGGTCCGGCGGACCAGGCTTAGTCCGACGCTCGCGGACCGGCTGACCTGAAGGCTTGGTCCGGTGGACCACGTGTGGTCAGCTCCGGACCAAGACCCTTCTTTGTCTTTCCGGTCCGCCAGGCTTCTGTCTAGGTCCGTCTGACCCACTGTCTGGTCCGCGGCTGACCAACTCTTGGTCAGCCGGACCAGACTTGGACAGATGACCGCCTTCCTTTTCTTCGTCTGAATATGAGATTCAAAATAGAAAGAACTGAAGTAGGAGATCTCCTCTAACAAATATTGTTTGACGATAGATCCTTCCACTGCTGCTTTGTTTTTTGCCTTCTTCTTCAGATGGAAAAAAAATCGCTCAAATGGATGCATCCATCTAAACTATACTGGATCACCGTATATCGCCTCATCTGGTAAATGAATAGGTAAATGTTCCATCAAATCAAAAAATAAAGGTGAAAATACCTTTTCCAAGGCGCGAAGTATCTCGGGGATGTTGCCTTTCAAAACCCCTAGGTAACTTCTGATGGATATGATGCTCTAGAATGATCATACGATATGAGAACCATGTATGATACGATGTATTTATTGGATGAATACGTTATTTATTCATTATTTATTTTGCATATTTGATAAATAATGATAATCCCTGGATCGTTACGAACGATCCTAAATTCCTTAGTCGTTTGTCATTGTGGGAACGATGATGAATTAAGACTAACATGAGGCGTAATAGATGATCATAATGATGATCATACGTATTGGATACGGATTACGGTCATGGGTACTTGTTTGGAACAAGTGACTGGATGACTCGCGTGAGATTGTCGTTTGGATTTATCCATGACTTGAATCTCACTTGATGGTTCACTTTGGATCCTCAGACCTGAGATATCTATTGTATCCATCATGACGAGTAATGTACTTTGACTGCGTCAAACGTCATCTTTAACAGGATGATAATAAAGGCGTGGCTCGGGTACATTATGAATCATGTAATGGATAGTAGATAGTCAAGATGGAACTTTGTCCCTCTCGAAAGAGAGAGATATCGCTTGGGCCCGTCGTAGGAGTGAGACTGTGGAAATGTGTGGCCACACTATAGATGAATGTCATCTATCTCTAACAGTCTACTCGGGGATACGACAAAGCATTCGAACTATAAGTTCGATTATGATATCGTGAGACAAAGAGGATCATCGTTTGAGCTATCTCTGGCTTTTCGGTTAGATCACATCTAACTCTTTCCGATACGGGTAATCATAATGTCTTGCTAGAGACCGCTTATGATTTGTAAAGCGAGATAGTATCTCGCGTTTACTGCCGTATTCGGAGGAGCCTAAAGGGTCACACACATACGGGATGGACGTGTATGGACAGGATCACACGGACGAGAAAAATCGGATTTTTCTTGGTCTTTGACGTCTGGTCCGGAGCTGACCAAGAATTGGTCAGCCGGACCAGACACACTTGGCGAGACGGAGAAATTTCTCCGAAATATACTGGCTGGTCCGGAGCTGACCAGAATTGGTCAGCCGGACCAGTGCAGTCAGACGGAGCAGGACGAGCTGGGTCGGAGTTCGGCTGGTCCGGCGGACCGAAATCTTGGTCCGCCGGACCGGCAAGTCAGGCGGACTGA
>NW_010966484.1:33333-33899 GCF_000463585.1 Tarenaya hassleriana
GACCAGAATTGGTCAGCGGCGGACCGCACGTTCGAACTCAGACAGATCGATCAAACGGACCAAAAGTGAAAAAACATGTCCCGGTCCGGCGGACCAAACTTCTGGTCCGGCGGACCGGACTTTGTTTTTCGACAACAGGCTCAGCGGACCAGAGGGAGAGACGGACCAAGAGAAAACGAAGCCCTGGTCCGGCGGACCAAGAGTTGGTCCGGCGGACCAGACTTCGGTTTTGGTCAGCAACCTCGGCGGACCAAGAAGAAAAAAGGAAACGGACCAAACTGTCCTGGTCCGGCGGACCAATCTGTTGGTCCGGCGGACCGGACGTGAAAGTTTGGTCCGACGAGAAATTTCGGTCCGGGATCTGCTGCGTAACGTCTTGTCCGGCTGACCAAGTGTTGGTCAGCCCCGGACCAGGACGTAACGGACTGAGCGGACCAAGTCTGGTCCGACTGAGCGAGAAAAGCCTCCTGGTCCGGAGCTGACCAAGCGTGGTCAGCCCCGGACCAACTCAACTGACCATGACACGTCTCTTCTTCCGGTCCGAGCTGAGTCCGAATTCTGAGTTG
>NW_010966484.1:33950-34155 GCF_000463585.1 Tarenaya hassleriana
TTTCGCGTTTTCTGAATTCGATTCGGTTAAGTAATGGTTACTTGACTGAGTTAATCATGATTGTATATAATTTATGACTTAATTATGTAGAGGGTCTACATGAATTAAGTGCATAAGATTTAATCAAGTATGAGAGTTACTTGATTGAGTGGGAGTTTCGGGACTAAGTTTACTAAGCTGAATAGACGGTCTATTCGGGCTAAAG
>NW_010966484.1:34218-35460 GCF_000463585.1 Tarenaya hassleriana
TATTACGAGTAGAGTTCTTGCCAAGACCTTGGTAATTCGTGTATGGGACATGCCAAAGCTGTGCATACCGGATTATTTAAGTGAGTCAAGAATTGAGAAATCTGGTTCTCATTTCTCGAAAGTAATATGCTATTTCTTGGTAACGATAAAAACCCTTGTTAATAATTTCAAGCTTATACCACCCATGTTTCGAACACTTGTCAAGGCTTCGATCGTCTGGTATGGGTCATGCCAAAGCTGAGCATACCAGACAATCTTTGTGAGACAAGATGGAGAAATGGTGGTTCTCATATGTTCGAAAATGGTTCGGCTTGAGTTAGGTTATCAAGTTGGACTTGGACCTAACGGTATAGATGGGAATAGAAATATGCAATAGTATAATGATACTGTTTTCCCATAAACGATCTAAGAGTCACATTGGATGTGATTGACATTGGATGTCTACCTAAATAGCATAGACTTGAGCGTCATGCCAAAGCTGACTCAAGTCTATATGAAATATGGATCTTAGCCTGCTAAGAAAATTACTAGAGGGTTATTTTTCTTAGTAGGAGTTATCTCATATTTTGCATCACGTCATCCGTAATAGTTTTCACTATAATTAGTATTGTACTAATGGATATTGCATATTGTGTTGTTCTGTTCATCTCTGTAGGACATGGCGACAGGTGGTAGTGTACCAACCGTGTCATTGCGATCTATCCTTGAGAAGGATAAACTGACTGGGACGAACTTCTTGGACTGGTATCGGACCTTGAGAATTGTTCTCAGGAACGAGAAGAAGATGTACGTCCTGGAAGGGGCTCTTCCTGATGAGCCCCCGGCCAACGCCGCGAGAGCCGTTCGTGATGCTTGGTTGAAGCATCAGAACGACGACCTGGAGATCTCTTGCCTCATGCTCGTGACAATGTCTCCTGAACTGCAGCGACAGTTTGAGGGCGTCAACGCCTTTGATCTGCTCGAGCAGTTGAAGACAATGTTCCAAGAGCATGCGCGTGTTGAGAAATACAACACGTTGAAGAACCTGCTTGCATGCCGTATGACGGTAGGGCAATCGGTTAGCGCTCATGTTCTTAAGATGAAGGGTCATCTTGAAGAACTCGAGCGTTATGGCTTGAGGATCGACAGGGAGTTGGCTGCTGACCTTGTGCTCCAGTCTCTTCCAGACTGCTATGATCAGTTCATTATGAGCTATCATATGCATGGCATGGATAAGACCTTGACCGAACGGCATGGGATGCT
>NW_010966484.1:37647-40229 GCF_000463585.1 Tarenaya hassleriana
GATGACTACAGATCGCAGTCTGGCTATGTTTTCTGCTTGAACGGAGGTGCTGTTAGCTGGAAGAGTTCCAAGCAGGCGACCGTTGCAGATTCTACTACAGAAGCTGAGTATATTGCAGCGTCGGACGCAGCAAAGGAAGCTGTTTGGATCAGGAAGTTTGTTGGCGACCTGGGTGTCATTCCTAGTGATGATAGCCCCATTGCTCTGTATTGTGACAACAATGGAGCGATCGCACAATCGAAAGAACCCAGATCCCATCAACGATCCAAACACATACTCAGACGGTTTCACCTTATCAGGGAGATCATAGACAGAGGAGACGTGCACATTTGCAGGGTGTCGACAGATGACAACATTGTCGATCCGTTGACGAAGCCTCTCCCTTCGTCGAAGCATGAGGGTCATGTTAGGGATATGGGCATTAGATGTTTAGCAGTTCATGATTAGAGCAAGTGGGAGAACTCGTCCCTTAGCCTTCAGAAGAGCTGAGGAACTCTGTAGAATTCTCTCCCAAGCTAAAGAGAGTGTTCTTGGATCCAAAAGAGAGATTTGATCTCTTAGTGCTCTAGCAAGCAAGTTTCCAAGTGTTGGAAACCATCCCAAAGGTGTGGACTGCTCAAGAGGGTGTTGGCTGCTTCAACACCTAGCTGTGATCTTCAACCAACCTTCAGATTCGGAATCAAAAGGTTAGTTCTACTCTCCAAGAGGTTCTTCACCGAAACCATGGTCCGTGGGCGGTTCAAAATCGTTTTGAACGTCATCTCCGCTGCGTAAGCCCGCGGACCAGACCCGAGACCTGTTGTGAACCGGTGCTCGAGGTCCCAGTGCGACCCATCAAAGTCATGGTTAGCCTCTACCAAGACGCCATGACCACCCATTTAGAATTGAGTTAGAGGTGATCTAACTGAGGCATTAACAACTCGAATTCTGATCCTTTGTCTCACGACGTTTGACGCAGTCAAGACACGCCACTCCTCATATCAGATACTCTAGACATCTCAGGTATGAGGATCCATAAACGAACCGCTGTATGAGATTCAAGTCATGACTCTGTCCATGTGACAATCTCATGCGGGTCATCCAGTCACTCGTTCACAACGAGTACCCATGATTGTGATCTACATCCAATGCGTTGATCACACCTCATGCTAGTCTTGATTCAACATTGTTCCCACAATGATGACTGACTAGGGAGTTTAGAATCATTCACTAATGATTCAAGGATGCCGAAATATAACAAACATGCCAATCATATAACGGGAATGTAATGCATTCATAACTCAATGAATCAATACAAAGTGAAATGTCATTTCACGGATCATCCTAGAGCATTACAACCAACACTGCTAAACATCTAATGCCGATATCCCTAACATGACCCTCATGCTTCGACGAAGGGAGAGGCTTCGTCAACGGATCGACAATGTTGTCATCTGTCGACACCCTGCAAATGTGCATGTCTCCTCTGTCTATGATCTCCCTGATAAGGTGAAACCGTCTGAGTATGTGTTTGGATCGTTGATGGGATCTGGGTTCTTTCGATTGTGCGATCGCTCCATTGTTGTCACAATACAGAGCAATGGGGCTATCATCACTAGGAATGACACCCAGGTCGCCAACAAACTTCCTGATCCAAACAGCTTCCTTTGCTGCGTCCGACGCTGCAATATACTCAGCTTCTGTAGTAGAATCTGCAACGGTCGCCTGCTTGGAACTCTTTCAGCTAACAGCGCCTCCGTTCAAGCAGAAAACATAGCCAGACTGCAATCTGTAGTCATCCGGGTTGATTGGAAACTAGCATCGGTGTAACCTCTTACAACGAGCTCGTCTTCCGACCCACCGTATACCAAGAACACATCCTTAGTCCTTCTCAAGTACTTCAAGATGTTCTTGACGGCGATCCAGTGTGACTCACCTGGATCTGACTGGTATCTACTCGTAATGCTCAACGCATAGGATACATCCGGTCGAGTACAAAGCATGGCATACATGATGGATCCAATTGCCGAAGCATATGAAATCCGATCCATGCGTTCTCGCTCATTAGGTGTCGTAGGACACTGACTCTTGCAGAAAACTGTGCCACTGCTCATCGGTAAGGTTCCTTTCTTGGAATCTTACATCTTGAACCGTTTCAAGACCTTATCGATATATGTACTCTGACACAATCCTAGAAGACGCCTCAATCTATCCCTATAGGTCTTAATGCCTAAAATGTAGGCCGCTTCTCCTAGGTCCTTCATAGAAAACTGCGTTTCTAGCCAAGACTTAACGTCTTGCAAGGTAGGAACGTCAGTCCCTATAAGGAGAATGTCATCCACGTACAGCACTAGAAATAGAACTGTGCTCCCACTGACCTTCTTGTAAACACTTGGCTCGTCTTCGTTCTGTGAGAAACCAAACTTTTTTATTGTCTCATCAAAGAGAAGGTTCCAGCTCCTCGAAGCCTGCTTCAGTCCATAAATGGACCTCTGAAGCTTGCACACCATCCTTGGGTTCCTTGGATCGACAAAACATTCGGGTTGTGTCATGTACACATCCTCGGTCAAGTTCCCGTTAAGGAATGCAGTCTTGACATCCAT
>NW_010966484.1:40638-53207 GCF_000463585.1 Tarenaya hassleriana
CTCGTCATGTTCTAGTAACATGAGTTCCTCATTCCCAGTCATGAGAAATCCATATCTCGTTGGCTCTTGGCGAAACCTGCCTGATTTCTGAGGTTCACTCGTCAAAGGTTGAGTCACAGCGGGCAGTGAAGCAGGTTGAACTTCTTCAACTTGTTCACTCGGCTCAGCGTCTACTTGCTGCTCTCGAACTTCCTCAAGTTCGATCCTACTCCCACTGACTCTTTTGGAGACGAACTCTCGCTCCATAAAAGTCGCATTCCTGGCAATGAACACTTTGTTCTCTGCCGGAATGTAGAAGTAGTAGCCCTTAGTTTCCTTAGGGTAGCCTACAAATAAACACTTATCAGATTTGGAGGATAATTATCAGTCATCTGACACTTCACGTAAGCGTTGCAACCCCAAATTCTGACAAACGACAACGCGGGACGCTTCCCCGTCCATATCTCATATGGTGTCGTTTCAGCCGACTTCGTTGGACTCCTGTTCAGCAGGTACGCAACGGTCTCTAAAGCATAGCCCAGAAGGACTTCGGAAGATCTGTCTGACTCATCATTGACCGAACCATGTCTAACAGTGTTCAGTTTCTCCGTTCAGACACGTCGTTCCATTGTGGCGTTCCAAGAGGAGTTAATTGTGATACAATACCACAATCAACCAGATAGTCAGTGAACTCTTGGCTCATATACTCGCCACCACGATCTGATCGAAGTGTCTTGATCGTCTTGCCAAGCTGATTCTGTACTTCGTTTCTGAAAGCCTTGAACATTTCGAGTGTTTCAGACTTATGTCTCATCAAATAGACATAACCGTATCCACTGAAATCATCAGTGAACGTAACGAAATACAGATAACCTCCTCTGGCTGGACAGCTCATTGGTCCACATACATCACTATGTATAAGAGTCAATAACTCTGTCGCTCTCTGTCCTTTCCCCTTGAAAGGATGCTTTGTCATCTTGCCCATCAATCAAGACTCGCAAGATTCAAGAGACTCAAAGTCAAATGAATCCAGAAGACCATCATGATGAAGCTTCTGTATGCGTTTCTCGTTTATATGGCATAGACGACAATGCCAGAGGAAGGTCGGGTTTAAGTCGTTCGGCTTAAACCGTTTAGTACTCACGTTATAGATGGATGAATTTGAGTTCGAAGGCTGATCATTCAAGACGTATAAACCATTAACTTGATAACCATTACCATAGTAAATACTGTCTCGATAAATCATCAAACTCGAGTTCTCAATCACAAATCGAAAACCATCCAAATCCAGATAAGAAATAGAAATAATGTTTCTGCTAATCGCAGGAATATAGTAACAATTACTCAATTCTAAAACAAGTCCATAAGGAAGATGCAAATCATAAACGCCAACACACAATGCAGCAACTCTTACTCCATTTCCGACGCGTAGATCCGTCTCCCTTAGCCAGCACCCTACTTCTTCTTAGTCCCTGCACATTTCCACAAATGTGTGAGGCACTTCCGGTATCCAATACCCACGAAGATGTAGTACAGATGTTAGCTTCTATAACATGAATACCTGAGGCAGAAGCTTCGCCAAGCTTCTTATCCTTCAGATCCTCCAAGTAAATGTGACAATTACGCTTCCACTGTCCAGACACTCCGCAGTAATGACAGTCACCCTTATCGGGCTTAGGCTTAGGCGTAGAGGTAACCTTTGTGTAATACCTCGAAACCCGATTCGAATATTTAATTATTTACAAATGAATAATTAAATAGAGATATCACGAAATCACCAAAAAGTGATGGTACAATGCCGAGGAGAGGCACGAGGATCATCGCGCGCGGAAAGGATCGGGAAGAATTAAAAAAAAAAAGAGAGAAAGAGAAGAAAACAGGGTTGGTCCGCCGGACCAGAATTTGGTCCGGGGCGGACCAACCTGCTCAGGCGGACTCGGACTGGACAGCGCGGACTGGGAGAAGTTTCGAAAAAAAATAAAACTGACCCCGGTCCGGCGGACCAGGAGGTTGGTCCGGCGGACCAGGAATCGACAAAACGCAACTTGCACTGTTGCCACCTTGGAACGCGGAATTCGCCGGATTCCGGGGCCCACTTGCCGCCCAGTCGCCTCCCACGCCTCGAGGGTGTTGCAGGCTCGCCTATGGGCTTGGGCTCGTGTCCATTGACCCCTCTCGCACGCCATAAACAGCTCTCATTCCTCTGCCTTAGCCATTTTCGGGTAAAACAGAGGAAGTAGAGAAAGAGGGAGAGAGGGAGAGAAAGGCGACGAACCAGGGCAAGGGGAGCTCGGGGAAGCAAGGGGGAACGTCCCTAGACGTGCCCTGAAGGTGTTCACGGAGTGAGGAGAAGCAGAGGACGCACACAAGCTCGGACAACCTCAAGAACAAGGTGAGTGGCTTGAGTTGGATTTGTGAGAGCTTGTTTTCAATGTGTGATGGTCGAAATCGAGATTTCATCGCGTGTTTGAGGTTTCGAACATGTTTAGGGTTGACCCGGGCTTGACCAGACTTGACCGTGGGCGAACCAAACCCCCACCAGAGGACAAGACTTCGCGATTGGGATCAATCGAACCGAGTTTTCGCCAGAACGTTGTGTAGCGTAGTGAGATGTGCGATATCGAAATACGAGTGATCGTTGTGTGATTGTATGCGGGTAGAATTTGCATGGCGTTAAACGGTAGCTCGGTAGGGACCGGATACCGTGATACGTATGGTTGTACTATGGGGATGTTGCACGTTGTGTGCCATGTGTGTAGCTTGCTCGTGCGTACGAGTTAAGCGTGATTGTGTTTGTGGATGGTTGTGGACTCAACCATCACTGTCATGGATTTGACGGGCGTTTGAGACGCGTTTTAGTCGTGTGCGACACGACGGCCAACGTCATGGATTTGACGGGCGTGGACTCGCACCTAGTCATGGACTTGACTAGGGTATATGGCTGGACCCTATGGTGGACTCCATACGGGTATGACTGTATTTCCGTTGTGTCATGGACTTGACATCAGTAGTCACGAGAGTGACAGGCGCAGGAGACGCGCACGATCGCATGCGATGCGATGGCCAACGTCACGCGAGTGACAGGCGTGGATTCGCCCCTGGTCATGGACTTGACCAGGGTATACGGATAAGCCCTATGGTGGACTCCATACGGGCGTGATTGTGATTGTTATTTACTTGCTTACTGTGTTTTACTTATTGCATGTGTTTTCTTTATGGAAATGTCGACTGTACCGTTCTTGTTGGGAACGGGATTTCCGGGTTCAACCCGGGCAACTCACTAAGCAGTTGTGCTTAGCCCTCGTGGTTTACATTTTTCAGATCACGAGGATTACGCCTAGCGCATCCGGCAGACGACGACCTGAGAGAGGCAGCATCATGTATGGGATTTACATTTTGGGTTACGCGACTTGTATTTTCCCGCGTTTTGTACGGTTAAATTATAACTATTTGGACATGTGTTATTTTGCGATACTAATCGCATGTTGTTCTTTCTGCTATTTACTCTAGTTTATTTAAAAATGTTTTTGGATTTCGTATTTTTGCTTCCGCAATTTATTATTTTATTGTATATCGTCCATGTGACACAACCCGTATACTGTTCACGGGTTACGGGTGTCACAACTTTTGGTATCAGAGCCACGTTCTTTCCTCGGGAAGGAATCGTGCTCATTACCCAATGGTTTTCTACGAAAAATATTTTCAAACCATGTCCGAAGAAAATCCTCTTGTCCGAGGTCCGTACATTGATGATGCAGTATCGGTCATCAGTTGCTAAACTATCTTAATGTGGTGCAGTGAAATGGCGCCAAGACGTGCTAGACTTGCAGCGAGGGCTGACGACATTCCCGATTAGGCTCCACCGCCTAACCCGGGAGATGAGAGCTGGAGGGCCGAGTTTCGGCAGTTCCAAGAGACCGTGTGGCAGCACCTGGCTGCCCACGCACCACCACCACTCGGCGAGAGACCAGAGTCGAGAGAGGAGGACTTTCACCAGCCGCCGATACCTGCTGAGATGGCGGGATACCTCCCCATCGTCAATGTTGGTTATGATGCTCCAGGATGATCCGTGATATGACATTTTGACTTTGTATTGATTCATTGATTCATGAATGCATTACTCTTCCCGTTATATGATTGACATGTTTGTTATATTTCGGTATCCTTGAATCATTAGAGAATGATTCTAAACACCCTGGTCAGTTATCATTGTGGGAACAATGATGAATTAAGACTAGCATGAGGTGTGATCGATGCATTGGATGCATATCACAATCATGGGTACTCGTTGTGAACGAGTGACTGGTTGACCCGCATGAGATTGTCACATGGACAGAGTCATGACTTGAATCTCATACAGCGGTTCGTTCTTGGATCCTCAGACCTGAGATGTCTAGAGTATCTGATATGAGGAGTGGCGTGTCTTGACTGCGTCAAACGTCGTCTTTAACCGGATGATTATAACGGCGTTGATCAGATACGTTCACGAATCATATGGAGATAGTAGACATGCAATATGGGACTTGTCACCACCTTAACAGGAGAGATATCGTTGGGCCCTCTCGTGGAAATCAGACTATGAAAACGCGTGGCCACACTATAGATGAAGTTGCATCTATTTTATTAGTTGATTTGCCAAGACGAGAAAGCAGTTGAACTTGAAGGGTGGCTCAAACCATGCCCTTGTTCAACATATGATATCGTGAGACAAATGATCAGAACTCGAGCTGTTGCTGCCTTGGTTAGATCACCTCTAACTCAATTCAACGTGGGTAGTCATGGCGTCTTGCTAGAGGCTAACCATGACTTGTAGATCGGGAATGGTTCTCGAGGCTGCTGCCACTGCGAATGGGCATACAGGGTCACACACCATTAGGGATGGACTTATATGTGAAGTATCGGAAAGCAAGACTTGGATTTGGTCGGAAAAACCGTTTTCGGATCAAATCAGAGTGTCGGGACGTTTTCAGCCTTCTGACTCGGACCGAGTCAGTATTTGACATGGACCGAGTCAGTTCCATGCGAGTCGAAGCCCAGAAAGTGTTTTGGGCTTGGCTGATGTTTTGACCCGGTCGAGTCAAAGTTTTGACTCGGACCGAGTCAATACTCAATGGGCCGAGTCAAGAGTTGACAATGGGCTTGGGCTGATTCGTTCTGACTCGACCGAGTCAATACTCGGAAAAAATCTCCTTTCACAAAGATTAGGGTTTCTAACTTATAAGGAGGTGTTGGACGCCGTCCTAAGTGAAGAACAGAACCCTAAGACAGAGCAAAAACTCAGAAGAAATCGTTTCTTTAATAGTTCTATCTCCCGGGATTAGATCCCACTTGATATACTTCACAGATCCTAGCAGATCGGTTCCAAAAAGCGTTTGGAATCCTTCCCGTCGGTGTGGATACGTGTAGAGGGACTGTAACTTCAGTCCTAGGTGATTAAACAGGCCCCGGATCGACTCCTACTTCCGTTTCTTCAAGAAGGAGGTAAGTATTCGATTCCCACGGTGATATACACGATTATACGGGGTTTTACGGATGAGTTTGGTTGCGTGTGACGTTTGACTAGGTTTAAATTATCCTTCCGCTGCATGAAACCTAGTAAACCAAACCCTAGATCGATATGATCGCATGCTAGGAACCCGTAGCGAAACCCAACAGTGGTATCAGAGCCTGGTTTTTTGTATATCGTCGTGCTTGTTGCTTGCCTACATGATTTTAATGGTTAGAATTGCATGAGAGGCTTGATCTGTGCATGTTTAATAATATTATGAATGTTATTTGATGCATGGATAAGTTTCTGGAAGGAGACGACTTGATGGCGCATCGAAATAGGGTGAATTCCTAATTTTCGAAGCTTAAAGTGTCTCCCAGAGTTTTGACTCGGATAGAGTCAGGGTTTTGACTCGATAGAGTCAAAACGAGAGAGAGTCAGAGTTTTGACTCGGACAGAGTCAGAGTTTTGACTCGACCGAGTCAGAACTACAGAGCCAGAACGACAGATCAGAGTTTTACGGATGAGTTTGGTTGCGTGTGACGTTTGACTAGGTTTAGATTATCCTTCCGCTGCATGAAACCTAGTAAACCAAACCCTAGATCGATATGATCGCATGCTAGGAATCCGTAGCGAAACCCAACAGTCAAGGAGCTGCGGGCGATGCATACCCCGCGGTTCGAGGGATCGGTGAGACCGGAAGCTGCGGAGGAATGGCTCACCCAGATATCTCAGGACTTGGAGTATCTGCAGTGCCCGTACCAGTACCGGGCTATGATTGCGAGCCATCACCTGTCGGGCCAGGCCCGACACTGGTGGGCGGAGGGGGGGGCGGAGGCACCAACGGGACACCGTTTCACCTGGGAGGAGTTCCGACAGGAGTTCGAGGCGAAGTACTTCCGGAGGCAGGACCATGAGTACCGCATGACCGAGTTCCTCATGTTGCAGCAAGGAGACATGACGGTCAGTGAGTACGAGACGGAGTTCACCCTCTTACTGATGTACGGAGGGCATCTGGTACCCACCGAGGCGTCGAGGATCCAGAAGTTCATTGCTGGACTCCGACCTTATCTGCGGAGGAAGATCGAGATCCAGGAGTACCCGACGCTAAGTCGATACATTTCCCAGCTGTAGAAGGTGGAGCGTGGAGAGCGGGAGAAGAAGGAGGGGAAATACCCGACGCTGAGTTGATACATTTCGCAGCTGGAGAAGGTGGAGGTGGAGAGCAGGAGAAGAAGGAAGGGAAGACTCGTGAGCACGTGTTCATCAGGGAAGAACATCCGGGCCAACGATCCACGTGACAAGGGCAAGGCGCCGGCTGTTCGTGCACCACCACCACTGGCGGCGAGGGGACAGTGGTATGTTATCGTTGCGACCAGCCCGGACACATTGCATCACGTTGTCCGACGAGGCCTACGGGACCACCGGCCGTGGCACCGAGACCACCGCGCCAACCGGGCCAGGTGGACCGACCGCCCGACCCCCAGCGAGGACTGGAGCTGCCCCAAGAGTTTACGCTCTCGGTGCTGAGCAGGAGACCCAGGAGGAAGAAGAGGAGGAGGCTCACCCTGATGGAGCCGAGGCTGCTGCGATCGCAGGTACTCTATACATCTATGGGGTTACATGTTACACACTATTCGATACCGGGACAACTCATAGTTTCATGAGTGCGGGGGTATCAGTGAGACTAGAGACAGGGGAGATCGAGCCGAGAAGCGATTTCACCGTGCGTATACCCTCGGGAGAGACATTAGCAGTGCACGGGATCCTGCGAGGGGTGCCTCTTGAGGTTTGCGGTCGCCTATTAGCCGCAGATTTCATAGTGGTACCCATCGGGGGATTCGACATTATATTGGGTATGGATTGGCTGATGAGATATCAGGCCTACATTGATTGTCCCAAGAGGACGATCTGGTTTGCGGACGATTTCAGAGGGTTCGAGTTCAGGGGTAGAGGAGCTGTTGGTTGTGATGCTCTAGGATGATCCGTGATATGACACTTTGACTTTGTATTGATTCATTGGTTCATGAATGTATTACTCTTTCCGTTATATGATTGGCATGTTTGTTATATTTCGGTATCCTTGAATCATTAGAGAATGATTCTAAACACCCTGGTCAGTTATCATTGTGGGAACAATGATGAATTAAGACTAGCATGAGGTGTGATCGATGCATTGGATGCATATCACAATCATGGGTACTCGTTGTGAACGAGTGACTGGTTGACCCGCATGAGATTGTCACATGGACAGAGTCATGACTTGAATCTCATACAGCGGTTCGTTCTTGGATCCTCAGACCTGAGATGTCTAGAGTATCTGATATGAGGAGTGGCGTGTCTTGACTGCGTCAAACGTCGTCTTTAATCGGATGATTATAACGGCGTTGATCAGATACGTTCACGAATCATATGGAGATAGTAGACATGCAATATGGGACTTGTCACCTCCTTAACAGGAGAGATATCGTTGGGCCCTCTCGTGGAAATCGGACTATGAAAACGCGTGGCCACGATGAGAAAGCAGTTGAACTTGAAGGGTGGCTCAAACCATGCCCTTGTTCAACATATGATATCGTGAGACAAAGGATCAGAACTCGAGCTGCTATTGCCTTGGTTAGATCACCTCTAACTCAATTCAACGTGTGTAGTCATGGCGTCTTGCTAGAGACTAACCATGACTTGTAGATCGGGAATGGTTCTCGAGGCTGCTGCCACTGCGAATGGGCCTACAGGGTCACACACCATTAGGGATGGACTTATATGTGAAGTATCGGAAAGGAAGACTTTGATTTGGTCGAACAAACGGTTTTTCGGATCAAATCAGAGTGTCGGGACGAATTCAGCCTTCTGACTCGGACCGAGTCAGTATCTGACTCGGACCGAGTCAGTTCCATGCGAGTCGAAGCCCAGAAAGTGTTTTGGGCTTGGCTGATGTTTTGACTCGGACCGAGTCAAAGTTTTGACTCGGACAGAGTCAATACTCAATGGGCCGAGTCAAGAGTTGACAATGGGCTTGGGCTGATTCGTTCTGACTCAACCGAGTCAGAGTTGTGACTCGGACCGAGTCAATACTCGGAAAAAGTCTCTTTTCACAAGGATTAGCATTTCTAACTTATAAGGAGGTGTTGGACACCGTCCTAAGAGAAGAACTCACTTTCAGAACCCTAAGACAGAGAAAAACTCAGAAGAAATCGTTTCTTTAATAGTTCTAGCTCCCGGGATTAGATCCCACTTGATATACTTCACAGATCCTAGCAGATCGGTTCCAAAAGCGTTTGGAATCCTTCCCGTCGGTGTGGATACGTGTAGAGGGACTGTAACTTCAGTCCTAGGTGATTAAACAGGCCCCGGATCGACTCCTACTTCCGTTTCTTCAGGAAAGAGGTAAGTGTTCGATTCCCACGGTGATATACACGATTATACGGGGTTTTACGGATGAGTTTGGTTGCGTGTGACATTTGACTAGGTCTAGATTATCCTTCCGCTGCATGAAACCTAGTAAACCAAACCCTATATCGATATGATCGCATGGTAGGAACCCGTAGCAAAAACCCAACAGTGGTATCAGAGCCTGGTTCTTTGTATATCGCCGTGCTTGTTGCTTGCCTACATGATTTTAATCGTTAAAATTGCATGATAGGCTTGATCTATGCATGTTTAATAATATTATGAATGTTATTTGATGCATGGATGAGTTTCAGGAAGTAGACGGCTTGATGGCGCAACGAAATAGGGTGAAACCCTAATTTTCGTAGCCTGAAAGTGTCTCTGATCGCACGAATCTTGTCGTATTAACTTGCATATAATTATCATGTTATTCTCATGCTTTCATATTTAGATTAGGAATATTTTGGTTTGTTTTTGGTGTGTTTCATATTTTGTAGGTGACAAAAATTATTTTGGAAACATTTGGCAAAAATGGAACAAAAATGGAGCAAACTCGGTTTCATGGGCAGTTTTGACAGTTTGGACGAATTTGACTATAACTTTCTTATCTGAAGTCCAAATGACGTGATTCCAATTTTAAAAGATCATCAACTCATTGTAGTTATGATCTGGAAAAGTTGCGATCGAAAAGAGAAAGCATGAATCGTGGCCGAAAGTTGCAAGTCACGCTTCGGATCCAGAAAAGCAAAATGAGAAGGGTGTACTATCTCCTCCATAACTTTCGATTGGGAGCTCGGATTGCTTCGCCGTTTGTTTCACAGTAAACTAGACATCAAGAGCTTTCCATAGACACCAAGATCGTAATTTTTGGTGGAGATTTGGCCCTTCATCGAGCAGTTACAATCTGAGCAAAATTCTGGTTGCTGACATCATGGCTTACATCATGGAGACAACTCACCTAACATGCCACTACGAATTTCATCATTTCATCTACTTTTGCCCTTCAGAAACTCCTATAAATAGACCCTTAATCTGCTCTCATTGATCACACAACAACAAGAAACACAAAAACAAAGAGTAGAAGAAGATTTGGAGGCTTGGAGCATGAAGAACAAGCCTTGAAGATCTAGAGAAGCTTTCTCTTTCTCTTCTCTCTATCTTTATGTTTTTTTTATCATTTGATGATGTCTCTTGATCATTTCATGGCTCTAGAGTAGTTCTCTTGTTATGGGATAGGTTGAATTTGGTTTGATGAATAAGCTTGTGCTTGATTGATGATATTGTGTTCATATGCTCATGGTGTTGAAATCTTGAGTCTTAATGCTTGTTCTTGAATTAATTCTTGATCATGATTCTATAAACATGTTTTGAATTGAGAAATCCAAGCATGTTATGAACAAGATTATCATCTAGAAGTCATGATTCATTGAGAAATGATCTTGAATTCTCTAGGAACATTGATTAAACATGAACTTGTAATGCTCTTAGAACTTATATTTCATCATTGAGAAATGAGAAAATTTGAAGTATCTAAGTAAGAAGATTTGATCTTTTGAGAGAAAGATGATCTTGGATTAGAGTTTAAAGTTCCACCATGAATGCATATAAATCACATAATCATATTCTTAATGCTTGTTCATCGAATTAAGTTCATACCGATTCCCATAACGTCTTTTGATATTGAATCCAACTTTGTTTTTCCCATCCTCTTTGATAATCAAAAGTTTGAATCTTGATTTAGTTCACTAGATTTTTAGAAATATTGTTAGAAACAAAATTCCATTCCCTTGGGACGAACCTTAAGTACCATCGATATAACCGTGCACTTGCGGTTGTGTGTGCTTAAGTGACTTATAAATATTAAAGCTTGATCAAACTACGCACACTACTTAGCACGCATCAAGTTTTTGGCGCCGTTGCCGGGGAACTCGTGAAAATTGTTTTTGACGATAACTCTTTTAGTCTTGTGAACTTTCACCACGCCTTAAGTAAATCCATCTTTTTGTAATCTTGATAAATTTGTTCATTTCGTCTTTCTTGTTTATAATCCATTTTCCCTTTATATTTTTATTTCTAGTATACTTTGAAATTTTTTTTTGAATATTACAGGATGTTCGGTGCATGACCCGAAGTAGTGGAAGTGACAACTTGCAACCATACGACCCCGAAATTGAAAGAACGTATATCACTCGAAGAAGACAAACAAAAATGGCGGGCGTCAATAATCAACCACCACGACTTCCACCACCCCCTCAAGCACCAGAACCAGCCTTACGACGGGAGCCACGAGCCGAGACGTACGGTGACTACAACTCACCCAAACCCACAGAATTCCTGTCATGCATCCGAAGGCCACCGATCAATCGAACAAACTTTGAGCTCAAACCAGCATTTATTCAAATGCTCGCAAGCAAAACTTTCGGAGGATGGCCTCATGAAGATCCCAATGTTCACCTCGCAACATTCAAGAAAATGTGCAAATCAATGATTGTCGAAGGCGTATCTGAAGAGGCAATCTTTTTATGGGCGTTCCCATACTCCCTGGGCGATAAAGCGGAACAATGGTTATTCAACTTAAAACCTGATTCCATCCATACATGGGAACAAATGGAGCACAAGTTCTTGGAGGAGTACTTTCCGCCTCACAAGACGGCAAATTTCAAGGTGAAAATAAATAATTTTGTTCAAGAGAACGGCGAAAGTCTTTACGACGCTTGGCAAAGGTTCAAAGGTTACCAACGAGCGTGCCCACATCATGGCATGGATCGAAGGCACCTAATCTCAACCTTCGTTGAAGGGTTAAGGAAAGACATAAGACGTTGGATAAATGCCGCTGCTGGAGGTTCTATCCGCAACCTCACTTTTGAGCATCTCGAGGAATTAATTGAAGAAATGGCGAGAGATCGGGGCGATGACATGGATGAGTACGACCGAAGGGGAAACATAAAGTCTAAGGGTGAGTCAAGTGAAGTCCAATCCCTACGAGCACAAGTCGCCAAACTCACAGTTCTATTGGAGAATTCAAATGCGGTGACATCAATTCCACAAGACTCAAGCTACAATTACACCATGCAGACCCAAGAACAAGAGGTCGAGAATGTCAACTATGTGGCGAACAACCCCTACTCAAATACATACAATCCAGGTTGGCGTAATCACCCAAACTTTTCTTACAAAAACACCGGAAACACAGAAAATCTGGCCAATCAACCCCAAGCCCCAAGAATACTCCAAAGACCCCAACATTTTCAACCATACGAGCAACGCTATCAACCACAAGTAGCGCAACCCGTACTTGCACCGCAGCCGCAACCCAAAGATGAGCTTAAGGAATTGCTCCTAAGCATGCAGAAACAACTGTCTGCTGATATTAGACAAACAAACAACGAGATTCGAGGGATGAAGAATGATCAAGACGATATCCGCAAACAAGTCGAGGGAATCAACACACATCTGAAGCTCCTAGACAATCAAGTTGCCCAAATGGCGTCATCTTCATCAAGGCCCATGGGAACACTTCCTGGAAGACCTGAGCCTAACCCTCGGGAGCATTGTAATGTTGTTGAGCTAAGAAGCGGGAGAAAACTTGAAGATATTAAATCCAAGGAGAAACAAATCAATAAAGACGGAGGTAAAGACGATGTTGTCGATCCCGACCCTGACATCAAGGTGGCAAAAGAAGACATCCAAGATAAGTCATACATTCTACCAT
>NW_010966484.1:64911-66343 GCF_000463585.1 Tarenaya hassleriana
GGTTCAAAATATACCTCGTGATATCGCACTGTACCTTACCGTATGTGGTAGACCAGGTTATATAATGATCGCATGCCGTTTTTTTTTTTTTTTTTTTGTTGGAGCTTGTCGTGTATTCCACCCTTCGACCCTTTGTCTCGCTTATCTGTGAGTAGTCTCAAAAGCAACAGACAATAAAAGCAAACAAAACACACTGAAAATTTAAATCAATCAAAGGAAAATACTCGGGTTGCCTCCCGAAAAGCGCTTGTTTAAAGTCATTAGCTTGACCCCTTTGCGTTTACTCAGATTCAGGATCAGAGAGAGGTAAGGAACCTCTTACTTCTTTTGGATTCTCTGGGTTGTAATGTTTCAAACGTTGGCCATTTACTTTGAATGTTTCACCTTTGTGGTTGCAGAGTTCTATGGCGCCATGTGGAAAAACGTTAACGACGCGAAATGGTCCGGACCATCGTGATTTTAGCTTCCCTGGAAAAAGCTTTAATCGTGAGTTAAATAACAAGACCGAATCATTTACCTTGAAAGTTCTGTAGTCATGCGATCATTATATAACCTGGTCTACCACATACGGTAAGGTACAGTGCGATATCACGAGGTATATTTTGAACCTAAACTCTTGTGAATTCCATGGTTATGTTTTTTTCGGACGAGTATTTAACATCGGGACGATGCATAATTCAAGTCTGGGGGACGCTCTAATGATCGCTATTGGTTTTATTGTGTCTCATGTTTTGCATTGCATACATATGTCTTGTTGAAAAAAAAAAACTAGGAATATTTGTTTTTTCTCTCGTTTCTGCATATGTTTGGGAATTAACAAATATGACTCAAATGATTTTGAACTTAAACTTCATATAAGCCAGTCTTTACATGTTTTAGACGATTGGGTAAATTGTCGGTTAAATCGAATCGATGACTAACCTTCATTGGATTTTTGGTCTTGATTATCGGAAATAAATTGCATTAGATTTCAAAGACAAGATATCGAACCAAGTATTAGCACTTCTTTTAAGAACTGTTCCTCATTCAAGGGAATATGAGGCCCGCAAGACCTACTCGTTGCTCGCACCTTTTTATTCCACTCTCATTCTTGAGGACGAGTAGGCAACCGAGCGAGTAGTGCGGGGGTGGCGACAATCATCACGTTGCGAAAGGTAAAACTCGGTTCATTCCCAAAAACATGATTTTTCCTTATAGACCTCATATTATTTGCTTACATATACAAATGGAAAAAGGAAAAGAAAAGCCAAGTTCTGAAAAAAATGAAAAAAAAGAGAAAACTGAAAAAAATAACAAAAAAAAAAAGAGAAAAAAAAACCATCGCCAAATGGTCAACAATTTGAGCCAAATAACTATCCATGCCCGATGAGTTGGTCGATTGTTGTCTGATCATATTATTAACTTCACAACTTCCACAAAATGTGTCCAAAAA
>NW_010966484.1:66355-69600 GCF_000463585.1 Tarenaya hassleriana
AACAAAAAAAAAAAGAGAAAAAAAAAGAGATTTTATATATTCTTGGCACACCGAATGAAAAAAAAAAAAAAAATTTTCTTCATTCCATTCCACATATCTTCCCGATTCAGCCATCTTCAAAATAAACACTTGGCATACACCAAACCGTCTTGGACCAAAATATTCCCTAGAACAGCAGGCTATAAAGTTTGGAAGTCCGCTTGGTAAGATCATAATTTATCTTGTCTTGATTTTCTAATGTGATACAATTCCTTTGGAAAAGGTCGAAATCCTATAAAGGTATGGAAATCGAATTGTAGTCAACTGATTTTCCCATGGTGAATATGATATTTAAGCGTATCAAAGTCTTTTGAGTCATTGGTCAAATTTTTCTCATTATGCATTCATGCCATTTGCCCGAGGACGAGCAAAACACTAAGTCTGGGGGAATTTGATCGCACGAATCTTGTCGTATTAACTTGCATATAATTATCATGTTATTCTCATGCTTTCATATTTAGATTAGGAATATTTTGGTTTGTTTTTGGTGTGTTTCATATTTTGTAGGTGACAAAAATTATTTTGGAAACATTTGGCAAAAATGGAACAAAAATGGAGCAAACTCGGTTTCATGGGCAGTTTTGACAGTTTGGACGAATTTAAATATAACTTTCTTATCTGAAGTCCAAATGACGTGATTCCAATTTTAAAAGATCATCAACTCATTGTAGTTATGATCTGGAAAAGTTGAGATCGAAAGGAGAAAGCATGAATCGTGGCCGAAAGTTGCAATTCACGTTTCGGATCCAGAAAAGCAAAATGAGAAGGGTGTACTATCTCCTCCATAACTTTCGATTGGGAGCTCGGATTGCTTCGCCGTTTGTTTCACAGTAAACTAGACATCAAGAGCTTTCCATAGACACCAAGATCGTAATTTTTGGTGGAGATTTGGCCCTTCATCGAGCAGTTACAATCTGAGCAAAATTCTGGTTGCTGACATCATGGCTTACATCATGGAGACAACTCACCTAACATGCCACTACGAATTTCATCATTTCATCTACTTTTGCCCTTCAGAAACTCCTATAAATAGACCCTTAATCTGCTCTCATTGATCACACAACAACAAGAAACACAAAAACAAAGAGTAGAAGAAGATTTGGAGGCTTGGAGCATGAAGAACAAGCCTTGAAGATCTAGAGAAGCTTTCTCTTTCTCTTCTCTCTATCTTTATGTTTTTTTTATCATTTGATGATGTCTCTTGATCATTTCATGGCTCTAGAGTAGTTCTCTTGTTATGGGATAGGTTGAATTTGGTTTGATGAATAAGCTTGTGCTTGATTGATGATATTGTGTTCATATGCTCATGGTGTTGAAATCTTGAGTCTTAATGCTTGTTCTTGAATTAATTCTTGATCATGATTCTATAAACATGTTTTGAATTGAGAAATCCAAGCATGTTATGAACAAGATTATCATCTAGAAGTCATGATTCATTGAGAAATGATCTTGAATTCTCTAGGAACATTGATTAAACATGAACTTGTAATGCTCTTAGAACTTATATTTCATCATTGAGAAATGAGAAAATTTGAAGTATCTAAGTAAGAAGATTTGATCTTTTGAGAGAAAGATGATCTTGGATTAGAGTTTAAAGTTCCACCATGAATGCATATAAATCACATAATCATATTCTTAGTGCTTGTTCATCGAATTAAGTTCATACCGATTCCCATAACGTCTTTTGATATTGAATCCAACTTTGTTTTTCCCATCCTCTTTGATAATCAAAAGTTTGAATCTTGATTTAGTTCACTAGATTTTTAGAAATATTGTTAGAAACAAAATTCCATTCCCTTGGGACGAACCTTAAGTACCATCGATATAACCGTGCACTTGCGGTTGTGTGTGCTTAAGTGACTTATAAATATTAAAGCTTGATCAAACTACGCACACTACTTAGCACGCATCAAGTTTTTGGCGCCGTTGCCGGGGAACTCGTGAAAATTGTTTTTGACGATAACTCTTTTAGTCTTGTGAACTTTCACCACGCCTTAAGTAAATCCATCTTTTTGTAATCTTGATAAATTTGTTCATTTCGTCTTTCTTGTTTATAATCCATTTTCCCTTTATATTTTTATTTCTAGTATACTTTGAAATTTTTTTTTGAATATTACAGGATGTTCGGTGCATGACCCGAAGTAGTGGAAGTGACAACTTGCAACCATACGACCCCGAAATTGAAAGAACGTATATCACTCGAAGAAGACAAACAAAAATGGCGGGCGTCAATAATCAACCACCACGACTTCCACCACCCCCTCAAGCACCAGAACCAGCCTTACGACGGGAGCCACGAGCCGAGACGTACGGTGACTACAACTCACCCAAACCCACAGAATTCCTGTCATGCATCCGAAGGCCACCGATCAATCGAACAAACTTTGAGCTCAAACCAGCATTTATTCAAATGCTCGCAAGCAAAACTTTCGGAGGATGGCCTCATGAAGATCCCAATGTTCACCTCGCAACATTCAAGAAAATGTGCAAATCAATGATTGTCGAAGGCGTATCTGAAGAGGCAATCTTTTTATGGGCGTTCCCATACTCCCTGGGCGATAAAGCGGAACAATGGTTATTCAACTTAAAACCTGATTCCATCCATACATGGGAACAAATGGAGCACAAGTTCTTGGAGGAGTACTTTCCGCCTCACAAGACGGCAAATTTCAAGGTGAAAATAAATAATTTTGTTCAAGAGAACGGCGAAAGTCTTTACGACGCTTGGCAAAGGTTCAAAGGTTACCAACGAGCGTGCCCACGAGCTTGAATTGGGTTATCAAGTCGGACTTGGACCTGATGGTAAGGATGGGATGAGGAACATGCAGTGATAGCGTATCACTATCCCATACTCATCTATGAATCACATAGGATGTAATTGACAATGTGTTGTCTACCTAAATAGCATGATTTTGAGCGTCATGCCCTAGCTGACTCAAAAACATTGAAATATGGATCCTAGCTCACTTAGAAACTCGCTCAACCATATTCGAGCTATGAGAATCATGATTTCTCCATACTGCCTCACCAAGATAGTCAGGCACGCTCAGCTAGGACATGACCCGTAACCATAACGATCGAGGCCTTGACAGTTGCTCTACTAATGGGCGGTAATAGCTTGAGATTAATCATGAGGAAGGAGATAAAATTTTGGACTTGAGAAGTGTCTGAGGTCCAGTCCGGAGCTGACCAGAATCTGGTCCGCC
>NW_010966484.1:69826-70180 GCF_000463585.1 Tarenaya hassleriana
CCAAGAAGGAAGAGTGTTATTTTTGTCATGCTGTTGGGCATTGGTATAGAAATTGCAGACTCTACCTGGAAGATCAGAGGAAGAAGAAGCTTGCAGAAGCTTCGACTTCCGTATTTTTGTTATAGAGGCTAACTTGTTTACTTCTACATCGTGGGTATTGGATACCGGATGTGCCTCACATATTTGTGCAAATGTGCAAGGACTGCAGGGAAGTAGACAATTGGCGAAGGGAGAAGTAGATCTCCGCGTCGGGAATGGAGCAAAAGTTGCTGCATTAACCGTCGGGACTTATGATCTGACTTTACCTTCTGGCCTTGTATTGGAGTTGCATGATTGTTATTTTGTACCTGCCAT
>NW_010966484.1:74533-80280 GCF_000463585.1 Tarenaya hassleriana
ATGGACGTCAAGACCGCATTCCTTAACGGGAATTTGCTCGAGGATGTGTACATAACATAACCCGAGGGTTTTGTCGATCCTAAGAGTCCGAGGAAGGTATGCAAACTTCATTGATCCATTTATGGACTGAAGCAGGCTTCGAGGAGCTGGAATCTTCGATTTGACGAGGCAGTCAAAACGTTTGGCTTCCTGCAAAATGAAGATGAGCCATGTGTTTACAAAAAGGTCAGTGGGAGCGCAGTGGTCTTCCTTGTGCTTTATGTAGATGATACATTGCTCATCGAAAATGACATTCCTACCTTGCAAGGAGTAAAATCCTGGCTAGGATCGGTCTTTTCGATGAAAGACTTAGGAGAAGCCGCCTACATTCTAGGCATCAAGATCTATAGAGATAGATCGAGAAGGCTTCTTGGTCTAAGTCAGGGTACATACATTGACAAGGTCTTGAATCGGTTCAAGATGCAAGACTCCAAGAGGGGTGCCTTGCCAATGGGACATGACGTTGCTCTTAGCAAGACTCAGTGTCCAAAGACACAGGATGAGCAAGAGCGCATGAGTAGGATTCCATATGCCTCGGCAATTGGATCCATCATGTACGCCATGTTGTGTACTTGTCCGGATGTATCATATGCATTGAGTATGACTAGTAGATATCAGTCTACACCAGGTGAGGCTCACTGGATTGCGGTCAAGAACATCCTTAAGTACTTGAGAAGGACTAAGGATTTGTTCTTGGTGTATGGCGGATTGGAAGACGATCTCGCTATAAGTGGTTATACCGATGCTAGTTTCCAAATCGATAGAGATGACTTCAGATCGCAGTCAGGTTATGTTTTCTGCCTGAACGGTGGGGCTATCAGTTGGAAGAGTTCCAAACAGCCAACCGTTGCAGATTCGACTATAGAAGCCGAGTACATAGCTGCATCGGATGCAGCTAAGGAAGCTGTTTGGATCAGGAAATTCGTGGGAGACCTGGGCGTTATTCCTAGCATTGCAGATCCCATTGAGTTGTACTGTGACAACAATGGTGCGATTGCGCAAGCTAAGGAACCCCGGTCACACCAGAGATCCAAACACATACTCAGGCGATTTCACTTGATCAGAGAAATCATCGACAGAGAAGACATGAAGATAAGCAGAGTGTCGACAGATGAAAATATTGCCGACCCATTGACGAAGCCTCTACCTTCGTCAAAGCATGATGGTCATGTTAAGGGTATGGGGATTAGATGCTTGTAGGATAGATCATAGAGCATAGTGGGAGATTGTTGGTTGTAATGCTCTAGGATGATCCATGATATGACATTTTACTTTGTATTGATTCATTTATTTATGAATGCATTATTTATCCGTTATACGATTAGCATGTTTGTTGTATTTCGGCATCCTTGAATCATTAGAGAATGATTCTAAACTCCCTAGTCAGTCATCATTGTGGGAACAATGTTGAATCAAGACTAGCATGAGGTGTGATCAACACATTGGATGTAGATCACAATCATGGGTACTCGTTGTGAACGAGTGACTGGATGACCCGCATGAGATTGTCACATGGACAGAGTCATGACTTGAATCTCATACAGCGGTTCGTTTATGGATCCTCATACCTGAGATGTCTAGAGTATCTGATATGAGGAGTGGCGTGTCTTGACTGCGTCAAACGTCGTCTTTAACCGGATGATTATAACGGCGTTGATCAGATACGTTCACGAATCATATGGAGATAGTAGACATGCAATATGGGACTTGTCACCTCCTTAACAGGAGAGATATCGCTGGGCCCTCTCGTGGAAGTCGGACTATGAAAACGCGTGGCCACGCTATAGATGAAGTTGCATCTATTCTACTAGTCGATTTGCCAAGACGAGAAAGCAGTCGAACTTGAAGGGTGGCTCAAATCATGCCCTTGTTCAACTTATGATATCGTGAGACAAAGGATCAGAATTCGAGCTGTTAATGCCTTGGTTAGATCACCTCTAACTCAATTCTAAATAGGTGGTCATGGCGTCTTGCTAGAGGCCAACCATGACTTGTGGTTCGGGAAAGGTTCCTAAAGTCACTACCACTTAGAATGGGCCTACAGGGTCACACACCAATAGGGATGGACTTATACGTGAAGAATACGAAGAATGGAAACGAGATTTGACCGAAACAAGCATGAAAAGGAGTTTTCAGTGCGTTGGTCCAGAGCTGACCAAGTTTGCTCAGCCCCGGTCCGGAAGCTCGGCCCGCGGTCATCTGTCCAGGTCTGGTCCGGCTGACCAAGAGTTGGTCAGCCCCGGACCAGACACGTTGGAATCAGGCGGACCAAGGACGCTGGAACAGCGGACCGGAAAGGAACCAAGAGGTTTGGTCCGGAGTTGATCAAAAGTTGGTCAGCCGGACCAATCCTCCAGGTCAGACGGCGCGAGCATCGGACTGAGCAGGCGAATTTTTAGAGTACATCGAAACATGTTTAGAACCAAGCTCCTGGTCCGGCGGACCGGGATCCGGAAAGTTTCCATAAATCGATTTTAGGGTTTTCTAAGCTTATTTAAGTTTGGGATTTCGTCCAAACTGAATTAAGACCGACCTAAAACTCAGAGAAACATCCTAGAACCCTAGAGAACCTGTTCTCTTCGATTTCTATTGTCCCGGGATTGGATCTCGTCTCTTGAGTTACCCTTTTCTTCACTAGTCTTAGCAGATTCGTTCCAAATCGTTTGGAATCCTTCCCGTCGGTGTGGATACGTGTAGAGGGACTGTAACTTCAGTTCTAGGTGATTTAGAACAGGCCCCGGATCGAAATAAACTTCAAGTCTCATCGAGAACGAGGTATGTAACGATTCCCTCGGTGATATACACGATCTTTCGGGTTTTGCGAGTTTGGTTGCGTGTGACGTTTGACTAGGTTTAGATCTTTCTTCCTCTGCATGAAACCTAGTAAACCAAACCCTAGATCGATATGATCGCATGCTAGGAACCCGTAGATAACCCCAACACATATACCTCATGAAATCTCAAGCTATTACCGCCCATTAGTAGAGCAACTGTCAAGGCCTCGATCGTCATGGTTACGGGTCATACCCTAGCTGAGCGTGCCTGATTATCTTGGTGAGGCAGTATGGAGAAATCGTGATTCTCATAGCTCGAATATGGTTGAGCTTGAATTGGGTTATCAAGTCGGACTTGGACCTGATGGTAAGGATGGGATGAGGAACATGCAGTGATAGCGTATCACTATCCCATACACATCTAGGAATCACATAGGAGGTGATTGACAATGTGTTGTCTACCTAAATAGCATGTTTTTGAGCGTCATGCCCTAGCTGACTCAAAAGCATGTGAAATATGGATCCTAGCTCACTTAGAAACTCATTGAGGGTGTTTTTCTTAGTGGGAGCCTGTCATATTGCATCTATTATCTGTGTTAGCATGTGTACTAAGCGACTTGCATGTTTTATGTCTTTTGTTTTGTCTTTTTCTGTAGAATATGACTGCTGCAGGTAATCTGGCTAATCTCTCCATGCGATCCATCCCGGAGTTTTGTTTGTCCTTTTCTGTAGAATATGACTGCTGCAGGTAATCTGGTTAATCTCTCCATGAGATCCATCCTGGATCGGGAGAGACTCACTGGTGGAAACTTTCTCGACTGGTACCGCAACCTGAGAATTGTTCTCAGGCATGAGCGGAAGCTCTACGTGCTGGAAGAAGCCGTTCCAGAGGATGAACCAGCGGCCAATGCGCCCAGGAATGTCAGAGATGCTTACCATAAGCACATCAATGACAACCTGCACGTGACATGTCTGATGCTTGGATCTATATCGGCTGAGTTGCAGAAACAACTCGAAGGAATTGATGCCTTCGAGATGATCGAGCATCTCAGGACTATGTTCGAGGAACAGGCAAGGGTCGAACGATTTAACGTCCTTAAGAACCTGGTCAACTGTAAGATGACCAATGGTTCACCCGTGAGTACTCATATCCTCAAGATGAAGGGTTATCTAGAGGATTTTGACAGACTAGGGTTGGAGGTTAGTCGTGAATTGGCAGTAAACCTAGTTCTCCAATCCCTGCCGGATAGTTTTGACCAGTTTGTCATGAACTATAACATGCATGGGATGGAGAAGGACTTGACCGAGCTACATGGGATGTTGGGATCGGCCGAGCAGAACATCAAAGTCGAGAAGAATGTCCTAGTGGTTGGAAAGAGTTCCAACAAGAGGAAGCGTTCCAAGGGCGTGAAAGGCAAGGGCAAAACGGCAAGTGTTGCCGCCGAGCCTAAGCCGAAGGCCGAGAAGGGAGAGTGCCATTTCTGCCATGCCATCGGGCATTGGCGCAGAAACTGCAAACTCTACCTGGAAGATCAGAAGAAGAAGAAGCTTGCGGAAGCTTCATCTTCGGGTATCTTTGTTATAGAGGCTAACTTGTTTACTTCTACATCATGGGTATTGGATACCGGATATGCCTCAAACATTTGTGGAAATGTGCAGGACCTGAGAAGAAGTAGGCAGCTAGCGAAGGGAGAAGTGGATCACCGCGTCGGGAATGGAGCAAGAGTTGCTGCGTTACCATTGGGACTTATGATCTTACTTTACCTTCTGGACTTGTGTTAGAACTACATGATTGTTATTTTGTACTGCCATTAGCAGGAATATTATTTCAATTTCATGTTTGGATTCTGATGGTTTTCGTTTTGTTATTGAGAACAAAACTTTATCTATTTATAGAGGTGCTTTATTTTATGGTAATGGTTACCTATTTAATGGCCTTTAACCCGACCTACCTCTGGCATTGTCGACTTGGCCACATCAACAAGAAACGCATAGCGAAGCTTCATTCTGATGGACTTCTTGATTCTTTTGATTATGAATCAATCGAATCATGCGATTCATGTTTGATGGGCAAGATGACAAAATCTCCTTTTACTAGAACAGGAGAACGGGCTACGGAGTTGCTAGAACTCATACATAGTGATGTGTGCGGTCCTATGAGCTTGTCCGCTAGAGGAGGTTATCTGTATTTTGTTACGTTTACTGATGATTTCAGTAGGTACGGTTATGTCTACTTGATGAGACATAAGTCTGAAATGCTTGAATTGTTCAAGACTTTCAGAAACGAAGTACAGAACCAACTTGGCAAGACGATCAAGTTGCTTCGATCTGATCGAGGTGGCGAGTATATGAGCCAAGAGTTCACTGACTATCTGGCAGATTGTGGGATTGTCTCACAGCTGACTCCACCTGGAACGCCACAATGGAATAGCGTTTCCGAGAGGAGGACCCGAACCTTATTGGATATGGTACGGTCTATGATGAGTCAGGTCGATCTTCCTAAATCCTTCTGGGGATATGCTTTGGAAACAGCAGCGCTTATACTAAATAACTGTCCAACAAAGTCGGTTCAGAAGATTCCATATGAGATATGGACTGGGAAGCGTCCCAGGTTAGCATTTATGAAGATTTGGGGATGCGACGTTTATGTGAAACGTCTGGCTTCGGATAAGCTATTCGCCAAGTCTAATAAATGCATATTTGTGGGTTACCCTAAGGAAACTAAAGGGTACTGGTTCTACAACCCATCTGAGAACAAAGTGTTTGTTGCTCGGAATGGATCTTTCTTGGAGAGAGAGTTCGTCTCCAAGAGAGTTAGTGGGAGTAGAATAGATCTCGAAGAAGTTCGAGAACCACAAATAGTCGAGGAACCGAGTGAACAGGGCGAATCAGTTCAACCTGTGTCACAAGTTGTTGAGACAACACCTCCTAATG
>NW_010966484.1:80299-81036 GCF_000463585.1 Tarenaya hassleriana
AATTTCTTGTGACTGGAAACGACGAACTCATGTTGTTAGAACATGACGAGGCTGCGTCGTATTCAGAGGCTGTGGCGAGTTCCGATTCCGAGAAATGGCACCAGGCCATGAAGTCTGAGATGCAATCCATGTACGACAACAAAGTATGGACTTTGGTCGATTCGTTCGATGGTATTAAGACCATTGGATGCAAGTGGATTTTCAAGAAGAAAACCGACATGGATGGCATCGTGCATACCTATAAGGCACGACTCGTCGCGAAAGGGTTTCGGCAGATTCATGGTATAGACTATGATGAAACATTTTCACCAGTCGTAATGCTTAAATCCATACGGATTCTGCTGGCCATAGCTGCGTATTATGACTACGAGATATGGCAGGAGAACGTCAAGACCACATTCCTTAACGGGAATTTGCTCGAGGATGTGTACATAACACAACCCGAGGGTTTTGTTGATCCTAAGAGTCCGAGGAAGGTGTGCAAGCTTCAGAGATCCATTTATGGACTGAAGCAGGCTTCGAGGAGCTGGAATCTTCGATTTGACGAGGCAGTCAAAACATTTGGCTTCCTGCAAAACGAAGATGAGCCATGCGTTTACAAGAAGGTCAGTGGAAGCGCAGTGGTCTTCCTTGTACTTTATGTGGATGATATATTGCTCATCGGAAATGACATTCCTACCTTGAAAGGGGTAAAATCCTGGCTAGGATCGGTCTTTTCGATGAAAGACTTAGGAGAA
>NW_010966484.1:81314-83945 GCF_000463585.1 Tarenaya hassleriana
ATGGCGGATTGGAAGACGAGCTCGCTATAAGTGGTTATACCGATGCTAGTTTCCAAACCGACAGAGATGACTTCAGATCGCAGTCAGGTTATGTTTTCTGCTTGAACGGTGGGGCTATTAGTTGGAAGAGTTCCAAACAGCCAACCGTGGCAGATTCGACTACAGAAGCCGAGTACATAGCTGCATCGGATGCAGCTAAGGAAGCTGTTTGGATCAGGAAATTCGTGGGAGACCTGGGCGTCTTTCCTAGCATTGCAGGTCCCATTGAGTTGTATTGTGACAACAATGGTGCGATTGCTCAAGCTAAGGAACCCCGGTCACACCAGAGATCCAAACACATATTCAGGCGATTTCACTTGATCAGAGAAATCATCGACAGAGAAGACGTGAGATAAGCAGAGTGTCGACATATGATAATATTGTCGACCCGTTGACGAAGCCTCTCACTTTGTCAAAACATGATGGTCATGTTAAGGGTATGGGGATTAGATGCTTGTAGGATAGATCATAGAGCATAGTGGGAGATTGTTGGTTGTGATGCTCTAGGATGATCCGTGATATGACACTTTGAATTTGTATTGATTCATTGGTTCATGAATGCATTACTCTTCCCGTTATATGATTGGCATGTTTGTTATATTTCGGTATCCTTGAATCATTAGAGAATGATTCTAAACACCCTGGTCAGTTATCATTATGGGAACAATGATGAATTAAGACTAGTATGAGGTGTGATCGATGCATTGGATGCATATCACAATCATGGGAACTCGTTGTGAACGAGTGACTGGATGACCCGCATGAGATTGTCACATGGACAGAGTCATGACTTGAATCTCATACAGCGGTTCGTTCTTGGATCCTCAGACCTAAGATGTCTAGAGTATCTGATATGAGGAGTGGCATGTCTTGGCTGCGTCAAACGTCGTCTTTAACCAGATGATTATAACAGCGTTGATCAGATACGTTCACGAATCATATGGAGATACGAATCATATGAGACTTGTCACCTCCTTAACAGGAGAGATATCGCTGGGCCCTCTCGTGGAAATCGGACTATGAAAACGCGTGGCCACGCTATAGATGAAGTTGCATCTATTTTATTAGTTGATTTGCCAAGACGAGAAAGCAGTTGAACTTGAAGGGTGGCTCAAACCATGCCCTTGTTCAACATATGATATCGTGAGACAAAGGATTAGAACTCGAGCTGTTACTGCGTTGGTTAGATCACCTCTAACTCAATTCAACGTGGGTAGTCATAGCGTCTTGCTATAGACTAACCATGACTTGTAGATCGGGAATGGTTCTCGAGGCTACTGCCACTGCGAATGGGCCTACAGGGTCACACATCATTAGGGATGGACTTATATGTGAAGTATCGGAAAGGAAGACTTGGATTTGGTCGAACAAACGGTTTTTTGGATCAAATCAGAGTGTCGGGACGAATTCAGCCTTCTGACTCGGACCGAGTCAGTATTTGACTCGGACCGAGTCAGTTCCATGCGAGTCGAAGCCCAGAAAGTGTTTTGGGCTTGGCTGATGTTTTGACTTGGACCGAGTCAAAACTTTGACTCGGACAGAGCCAATACTCAATGGGCCGAGTCAAGAGTTGACAATGGGCTTGGACTGATTCGTTCTGACTCGACCGAGTCAGAGTTCTGACTCGGACCAAGTCAATACTCGGAAAAAGTCTCTTTTCACAAGGATTAGGGTTTCTAACTTATAAGGAGGTGTTGGACGCCGTCCTAAGAGAAGAACTCACTTTCAGAACCCTAAGACAGAGAAAAACTCAGAAGAAATCGTTTCTTTAATAGTTCTAGCTCCCGGGATTAGATCCCACTTCATATACTTCACAGATCCTAGCAGATCGGTTCCAAAAGCGTTTGGAATCCTTCCCGTCGGTGTGGATACAGGTAGAGGGACTGTAACTTCAGTCCTAGGTTCTGGGGGAATGGGTCTTGGAGGAATGGTTTGAAGTGGAATGGGGTTGGATGAGACAAATTCAGCTGATTTGGTGTGGCTTCGATCGAAGTGATGTAGCTCTTCATTTACCTTACTGACCGACCGAAACTTGAGTGGTGGGAATTGGGGGTCAGCATGGAAGTCGGATGAAAGATGTGATGGATCTCCTTGAATATCAGTTTGGGGGACTGCTCGACTCGAGATGGGAATATGATACACGCACCGTGTTCGGAGTTGTATAGAGATGGCCCAATTGCAATCACCGGCACTCGCGAAGGAGGCGCTCGAATTCACTCTTGGGAAATAGATGGAATCGAAGGGGAATTTCGGGACGATGGCTCAATCACCGGCACTTCTATGAAGGCTCTCGAACTCAAGCCAAAGTCGAAACAAGGGTAAAAGATAGATAATATTCGGACAAACCGAAAAGAAAACTCGGACACATCGAAGCTCGTCGTCGGACACACCAACGGAAAGATAGTTTGGAGAAAATTCTCAACAAACAAAGTCTCAGGCATAAGCTCGAATTTCATTCACCAAATCTGAAGTTTTACATATGAAAAACACATATAAAAAGTAGAAACTTCAACAACTCTTTTGTGATTAAATGCTAAACATGCAAGAGGGGTGGGAGCCTATGCATTTAATAAGGTAGGTGGGAAGAATATA
>NW_010966484.1:88614-91170 GCF_000463585.1 Tarenaya hassleriana
ACCCTTCAGTGGTATGGTGTTAAGGTACTCTCCAGGATCAATTTCTGGTTGTTCCGTGAGAGTTTCTTGCGACCACACCGATGAGGATATAAGATTAGCGAGTCGATTGTTAATGAGCTCGAGTCGCGAATTCACATCCCTCATGAAGCCCTTTAGCTCATTAAAGTTATTCTCCTGTTTCTGCAAAACCTGAATAAACATGTAATTTATATCAGAATCTACCTCTTGCTGAGTTTGAAGTAGTGGATAAACGTATGCCTCCTGAGGTGGTTCTTCAAAATGGTAGTATGCGTCATAACCCTGATCATAGTGAAATAAGGATATAGGCTGATACGCCTGAAATTCACAGGATCCATGATTCTGGTGGTCATTGAAATCTCAATGTGGAACATTTGGAGCATATGAGTCATAGGAGAAATTTGGATAGTTCGTCCAACCGGGATTAAAAGAGTTGTCATACAACACGTCGTTCATGAGATAGCTCATATCCATAATTCTCTACTCATGCACTTGGAGAGGATATACCTGCACACACTAAAGAAACCAAGGAGAAAAACGAGACAAGGCGAAAGACGCAAAACACACAAAAAAAATACCCAAAGACTCAAGAAAATTGAAAAACAAACAATGCGCAAAAGACTCAGAAAACAAGACTCCGGAAAGGACAAAGACCTAGACTCAAAGGAATCTCTATCGTAGCGCTAAACTATTCCCCGGCAACGGCGCCAAAAACTTGATATCGCAAATTTAGGTATAGAAATAATGCTCAAGTGATAAAAACCTAGATACAGCGAATACCGCAAGGATACGGATCAACTGTAGTACCAGGGTCGAACACAGGGAATAGTTAACTCTAGGAACAAGACTCAACCAAGAATTAGATCAGAAAATATGGAATGAAGTATGTGAATTGAATATAAAAATTAGAGCAATAAACTAACTAAGTAAAATCAGATAGATAAACCATCGTAGCTTCGGGATAACCTTAACGGGTATGGATTGTTTCTAAGGATGGAGAATCTACGAATATCGAACTCAAATCGGGGATCTCAAGTTCTAATATCAGATTTGGCTCTCTCAAGTCCTAAATCCACTATCCAATAATTTAACCTATCGATCTCTCAACCTAATAGATTAAAATATCAAATGCATTAACGATCACTATCACAGTTCCTAAACCGATTAACCTATCTTTCAATAGTGTTAATCAATTCATTCAATGAATTCTTTCCGAATCTAATTCCAACTCTCGTTGTAAATCAAAATCTAAGATCAATCCATCAACAGGCCAAGAAGATGAAAAGCAATAAACTCAATTCAATCAAACCGCCGAGTATCGATAACGTAGTCTCAGAAAATAAAAACCAAACAAATCCTTACAAGGTTAAATCCCTAGCTACAGTGAAACGACTACTCGCAACCCATAACAACAAACGAGTTCAAATCAATAAGAAGAAACATAGAAACAGATAAAGAACACTCGCAGCGATCTCTCGACGACGATTCTTCAATCTCTGCTCCCGGAAAACTCCGTCTTGATTCTCTCTCGAGTTCTCTAGCTTCTATTGTGATCTCTCGATGATTTTTGAAGTCTAAGATGTCCTCTCTTTATTGGCTTGGCGGTCTATTTATTTGCTTGGTAGTTGGGCTTCTTCCTTTGCTGAAAACGGAAGTTCAGATGCAAAATAGGAAGTTTTCCCGTAATGCAACACGGCCGTGTCGAATGCAACACGGTCCGTGTCAATACGGAGTTTCCCGGGAGCAGAGATTGAAGAATCGTCGTCGAGAGATCGCTGCGAGTCTTCTTTATCTGTTTCTATGTTTCTTCTTATTGATTTGAACTCGTTTGTTGTTATGGGTTGCGAGTAGTCGTTTCACTGTAGCTAGGGATTTAACCTTGTAAGGATTTGTTTGGTTTTTATTTTCTGAGACTACGTTATCGATACTCGGCGGTTTGATTGAATTGAGTTTATTGCTTTTGATATTCTTGGCCAGTTGATTGATTGATTATAGATTCTGATTTGCAACGAGAGTTGAGATTAGATTCGGAACGATTTTATTGAATGAATTGATTAAGACTATTGAAAGATAGGTTAATCAGTTTAGGAACTGTGACAGTGATCGTTAATGCGTTTGATATTTTAATCTATTAGGTTGAGAGATCGATAGGTTAAATTATTGAATAGTGGATTTAGGACTTGAGGGAGCCAAATCTGATATTAACAATATCGAGACCAAATGTGCTCTAGAATGCCTATAAATATGCAAAACCGAGTAAAATGCACTAGACATCCTATACCAAAATGTCACCAAAATACATGTCATCAAACTCCCCCAGACTAAACCTTTGCTCGTCCTCGAGCAAATACTCCGTGAAAAGCGGTCTAAAAGGAGGGCGAGACATTGACATAACTCAAAATGATAATCGAGAGCGAAACCTCTATCCGACCTAGATCCCCGTGAACAATGATCAAGTCTGTCTAGTATGATCTCCCTCTCTAAAGGATAGTCTTTCCTAGCTATGGGATCTATACCGCTACCAAGAACCAATCCAAG
>NW_010966484.1:94223-94974 GCF_000463585.1 Tarenaya hassleriana
TTCTTATTGATTTGAACTCGTTTGTTGTTATGGGTTGCGAGTAGTCGTTTCACTGTAGCTAGGGATTTAACCTTGTAGGGATTTGTTTGGTTTTTATTTTTCGAGACTACGTTATCGATACTCGGCGGTTTGATTGATTTGAGTTTATTGCTTTTGATCTTCTTGGCCTGTTGATGGATTGATCTTAGATTTTGATTTACAACGAGAGTTGGAATTAGATTCGGAAAGAATTCATTGAATGAATTGATTAACACTATTGAAAGATAGGTTAATCGGTTTAGGAACTGTGATAGTGATCGTTAATGCATTTGATATTTTAATCTATTAGGTTGAGAGATCGATATTACGGGAAAACTTCCTATTTTGCATCTGAACTTCCGTTTTCAGCAAAGGAAGAAGCCCAGCTGCCAAGCAAATAAATAGGAGACATCTTGGACTTCAGAAATTCATCGAGAGATCACAGTAGAAGCCAGAGAACTCGAGAGAAAATCAAGACGGAGTTTCCCGGGAGCAGAGATTGAAGAATCGTCGTCGAGAGATCGCTGCGAGTCTTCTTTATCTGTAACCAATCCAAGAACTTCAATCATCTACCAAGCATGCTTCTCGAACCTATCACGCCATTCTACCTAATCGTATCAAGTATACGCTTTTGGTATTCATTCTTTTTCTTCTTTTTTTTTTTCATCTAGCTAGATTTTTTTTCTTTTACTAGCATCTCGGGTTCCTAGGACGTTGAAGTTGAAGGGTTCCT
>NW_010966484.1:95610-97600 GCF_000463585.1 Tarenaya hassleriana
ACCAAGCATGTTTCTCGAACCTATCACGCCATTCTACCTAATCGTATCAAGTATACGCTTTTGGTATTCATTCTTTTTCTTCTTTTTTTTTTTCATCTAGCTAGATTTTTTTTCTTTTACTAGCATCTCGGGTTCCTAGGACGTTGAAGTTGAAGGGTTCCTAATCAATTTTTTTTTTCGATTTTGTTTATTGGATAACCCGACCCACAACTTAGACCCGAACCATCAAATTGATGCACTCATGTCCTCGAACGATTTTCGTTGACGAGATAATGATAGTGGAGTGTCGATATGCTCAATATCTTTTTCTACACATAAAGAAATAAGAATGCATTTGATAATAGACTTTACCAATTTCAACAAACATGGGGACGATTCCTATAGAAACTTTTCTACTCGGCCAGACAACATCGGTCCTATGGGTTCCAACCAACGATTTCTATCCCATGAACCATTTTAGACAATCCTAAAGATCAAGCAATCAATTCAACAAAACTTAACCATGTTTAACGGATCACCATGTTTTTAAGACGTTTCTACTCTCTTATACCATAAATCATCACATCAATGCTCAAAACGGTTTTATGCACATGATCTTATATGTCCTAAACACTATATGTACATGCACAATCCTAACAACAAACTATATGATCCTAAAACATCTTATATGCACATGCAACTAAAAAGTGAAAAAAAAAATCAAAAAATTATCCTAAAAAGAAATAAATGCATGCAACACTACTCTAAATAGATATGGTTTGGCATTAGAGGAATTCTCCCCAGACTTGAACTGGACACTATCCTCGGTGTCAATTCTCGTCTAGTAGAGGCAACCAATAAGATGAGTCAGAAGAGAAGAAAATCAAAAAGTTAGAAAATACTTAGCTCGCGATGTTCGTTCACTCGCACTTAAGTCTGCCAACGTCAATCGCATAGCTAGCATCCTTGCCTCCTCAATAGCTCCTCATTAGAACTCAACCTGGTGATAAGAGATACAAACCAATATCCGATGCAAAAAAAGAACGGAAAGAAGAACTAACCTGAAAGAAAAACTCGGGTTGCCTCCCGCGAACGCTTGTTTAATGTCTTTAGCTCGACCCATCTTACTCAAATAGGAGGGGGTTCTTGGGGAATGGGTCTTGGAGGAATGGTTTGAAGTGGAATGGGGTTGGATGAGACAAATTTAGCTGATTTGGTGTGGCTTCGATCGAAGTGATGTAGCTCTTCATTTACCTTACTAACCGACCGAAACTTGAGTGGTGGTAATTGGGGGTCAGCATGGAAGTCGGATGAAAGATGTGGTGGATCTCCTTGAATATCAGTTTGGGGGACTGCTCGACTCGAGATGGGAATAGTCTCAAACGAGTAAACAACTAGTTCAACTTTATGTGATTTCACATCGAATTTTTGCTTTTGTGAACATGGTTGATCAAACTGAACGTCTTTCTTTTGTTTCTTCAGGCGTGAAGGAAATGGAGCCGGTGGTGGTCTTCGCGGTGGAGGCACATACTTTGGTTCTGTCTCCTCACAATTCATGCTCAAATGCTCATCTGTGGTCAAAGAGTTAGGTTTATAATCCAAATACGCATTAGAGCACTCACCTTTCTTGATGACCTGTTGTATGCCTAACTCAGATTGCTCCACACCCTTCAGTGCTATGGTGTTAAGGTACTCTCCAGGATCAATTTCTGGTTGTTCCGTGAGAGTTTCTTGCGACCACACCGATGAGGAGATAAGATTAGCGAGTCGATTGTTAATGAGCTCGAGTCGCGAATTCACATCCCTCATGAAGCCCTTTAGCTCATTAAAGTTATTCTCCTGTTTCTGCAAAACCTGAATAAACATGTATTTTATATCAGAATCTACCTCTTGTTGAGTTTGAAGTAGTGGATAAACGTATGCCTCCTGAGGTGGTTCTTCAAAATGGTAGTATGCCTCATAACCCTGATCATAGTGAAATGGGGATATAGGCTGATACGCTTGAAATTCA
>NW_010966484.1:98482-100877 GCF_000463585.1 Tarenaya hassleriana
AAATCAGAATCTAAAATCAATCAATCAACTGGCCAAGAAGATCAAAAGCAATAAACTCAATTCAATTAAACCGCCGAGTATCGATAACGTAGTCTCGGAAAATAAAAACCAAACAAATCCCTACAAGGTTAAATCCCTAGCTACAGTGAAACGACTACTCACTACCCATAACAACGAACGAGTTCAAATCAATAAAGAGAAACATAGAAACAGATAAAGAAGACTCGCAGCGATCTCTCGACGACGATTCTTCAATCTCTGCTCCCGGGAAACTCCGTCTTGATTTTCTCTCGAGTTCTCTGGCTTCTACTGTGATCTCTCGATGAATTTCTGAAGTCCAAGATGTCTCCTATTTATTTGCTTGGCAGCTGGGCTTCTTCCTTTGCTGAAAACGGAAGTCCGGATGCAAAATAGGAAGTTTTCCCGTAATGCAACACGGCCGTGTCGAATGCAACACGGTCCGTGTCAATTCTCTGTTAAAAAATCTGCACTTTAGATATGGGTTGAACACGGGCGAGTTTGAATCAATACGGCCGTGTCGAAGATAACACGGTCCGTGTCAATTCTCTGAGCAAAACTTCACTTTTTTCAGCACGGACACAACACGGCCGTGTCTAATGCAACACGGTCCGTGTCGATTCTTCAACTCGAACATGCTTGACAGATTTGCTCATAACTTTCTGCTCGAATGTCGGATTTATGCGATCTTGGTGTCTATGCTTTCCAATGAGATAGAGAATGCGTAATTTGGACTTGCCGAAGTTATTGTACTTGCAAGATCTGACTTTTTAGGCTTCATGTTTTTCTCCGGAACAACTCCAAATGTTCCCGTTTCGTCTGTGTTGTTCCGTAGTCCATGTTTTCCACTTCTTTTGCTCTCTTTTATGCATGAATATCTTTTTTGACACCAAAGAAAGCAACCAAGCAATATCGAGACCAAATGTGCTCTAGAATGCCTATAAATATTGCAAAACCGAGTAAAATGCACTAGACATCCTATACCAAAATGTCACCAAAATACATGTCATCAAACTCCCCCAGACTAAACCTTTGCTCGTCCTCGAGCAAATACTCCGTGAAAAGTGGTCTAAAAGGAGGGCGAGACATTGACATAACTCAAAATGATAATCGAGAGCGAAACCTCTATTCGACCTAGATCCCCGTGAACAATGATCAAGTCTATCTAGTATGATCTCCCTCTCTAAAGGATAGTCTTTCCTAGCTATGGGATCTATACCGCTACCATGAACCAATCCAAGAACTTCAATCATCTACCAAGCATGCTTCTCGAACCTATCACGCCATTCTACCTAATCGTATCAAGTATACTGTGACACCCGTAACCCGTGTACAGTATACGGGCTGTGCCACATGGACAATAGTAATAAAATAATAATACTGCGGAAGCAAAAGTACGAAATCCAAAAACATTTTAAATAAACCAGAGTAAGCAGCGGAAAATACAACAGGCGATCAGTATTGCAAAACAACACATGTCCGAATAGTTATAATTTAACCGTACAAAATGCGGGAAATACAAGTCTCGTCACCCAGAATGTAAATCCCGTACATGATGCTGCCTCTCTCAGGTCGTCGTCTGCCGGATGCGCTAGGCAAAATCCTCGTGATCTGAAAAATGTAAACCACGAGGGCTAAGCACAACTGCTTAGTGAGTAGCCCGGGTTGAACCCGGAAATCCCATTCCCAACGAGAATGGTACAGTCGACATTTCCATAAAGAAAACACATGCAATGAGTAAAAACACAGTAAGCACATCAATAGCAAACACAAACACGCCCGTATGGAATCCACCATAAGGCTTAGCCATATACCCTGGTCAAATCCATGACCAGGAGCGAATCCACGCCCGTCACTCGCGTGACGTTGGCCATCGCATCGCATGCGATCGTGCGCGTCTCCTGCGCCTGTCACTCACGTGACTACCGATGTCAAGTCCATGACACAACGGGAATACAATCATTCCCATATGGAGTCCACAATAGGGTCCAGCCATATACCCTAGTCAAGTCCATGACTAGGTGCGAGTCCACGCCCGTCAAATCCATGACGTTGGCCGTCGTGTCGCACACGACTAAAACGCGTCTCAAACGCCCATCAAGTCCATGACGGTGATGGTTGACTCCACAACCATCCACAAACACAATCACGCTTAACTCGTACGCACGAGCAAGCTACACACAGGGCACACAACGTGCAACATCCCCATAGTACACCCATCCGCATCATGGCATCCGGTCCCTACCGAGCTACCGTTGAACGCCATGCAAATTCTACTCGCATACAATCACACAACGATCACTCGTATTTCGATATCGCACATCTCACTACGCTACGCAACGTTCTGGCGAAACTCGGTTCGATTGATCCCAATCGC
>NW_010966484.1:100923-102552 GCF_000463585.1 Tarenaya hassleriana
ATCAGGCCCGGGCCAAGCCCGTCGGCCGTTTCCTTTTTCCCAGCGAACGGGAAAATTTCTCCGAGCTTCTCTGAGCCTGGTCCGGAGGACCAGGTTCTGGTCAGCCGGACCAGTATTCCTTCTCCCCTGGTCCGCCTCGTCTTTTGGTCAGTCGATCCGAGAGGGAAAACAAGCCTGGTCCGGCGGACCAGGATTGGTCAGCCCCGGACCAGCCTGTTTTTCCCCTCTCTCGGTCCGGTTCTTGGTCAGGCGGTGCGAGATGTGTCGGAGTACGTATGGTCCGGCGGACCAGGACTGGTCAGCCCCGGACCAGATGACTCTTCCTCTTTGGTCCGTTCCTTCTCAGTCTGTCGGTGCGCGGAAACCTCGGAACACGTCTGGTCCGCCGGACCAGAACTGGTCAGCCCCGGACCAGGCGTGTTTTTCTCTTGGTCAGTTCTGTCTTCCCTGGCTCGGCGGACCGCACATGTTTTGTTCCAGTCCTGGTCCGGAGCTGACCACGCGTGGTCCGGCGGACCGGGACTGGAACCTCCTTCTTCCTCGCGATTTCTCCGGTTCTGTTTCGATTTTTCTCATTCTAATCGATTCGGGGTTGCTTCCAAATGCTACTAAAACACAGTTTGACATCCCTAAACATGTTCTAAACCTCAAGCACGCAATGAAATCTCGATTTGGACCATCACACATTGAAAACAAGCTCTCACAAATCCAACTCAAGCCACTCACCTTGTTCTTGAGTTTGTCCGAGCTTGTGTGTGTTCCTTGTGGCTCCACACGACGTGAACACCTTCAGGACACGTCTAGGGACGCTCCCCCTTGCTTCCCAGAGCTCCCCTTGCCCTGGTTCGTCGCCTTTCTCTCCCTCTCTCCCTCTTTCTCTACTTCCTCTGTTTTGCCCGAAAATGGCTAAAGCAGAGGATTGGGAGATGTTTATGGCGGGCGAGAGGGGTCAAGTGGGCTCGAGCCCAGGCCCATAGGCGAGTCTGCAACACCCTCCATAGGCGAGCCTGCAACGTCCTCGAGGTGTGGGAGGCGGCTGGACGGCAAGCGGGCCCCGGAATCCGGCAAATTCTGCGTCCCAAGGTGGCAAGTTGACAAGTTGCGGAATCTGTAAGTTGGTCCGGCGGACCGGGGTCAGTTTATTTTTTTTTTGAAAACTTCTCCCAGTCCGCCCGTCTAGTCCCCACTCCGGCTGAGCGGTTGGTCCGCCGCAGACCATTCCTGGTCCGGCGGACCAGCCCTGTTTTTTTTTTCTTTTTCCTTTTCTTCATTCTTTCTCGGTCCTTTCCGCACGTGACGATCCTCGTGCCTCTCCCCGATATTGTATCATCACTTTTGGTGATTTCGTGATATCTCTATTTAATTATTCATTTTTAATAATTAAATATTCAAATCGGGTTTTGGGGTATTACAGGGCGGCCCTCCCATTATTTCTGAGCTTCACCAACTCATACATCTCATCATTTTCCGATTCTCGTTTGCGCTAACATTACACCCCTAGCATTGCATTTGTATTTTTCTTTTTGCATTTCATAGGGCTCTTGCAAGACGCTCAAAGGATGAGAAGCTCTCCATGGATGAGTTCTACACCTCCAATCAGGTTCCACATCTAAAACCCTTCCACTTTTC
>NW_010966484.1:102780-104733 GCF_000463585.1 Tarenaya hassleriana
CCGCTACGTACCTCCGCAGCATCGACACATGGAACACATCATGGACGTCGCCCAACTCCTGCAGTAATCCAAGATGGTATGCAACAGCTCCCACTCTCGCGATCACGGGGTAAGGTCCGATGTATCGCGGCTTCAGCTTCCCGCTCTGCCCGAGCCTCGCATGACCCCGCATCGCCTGCACTCGGAGAAAGGCATAATCTCCAACATCAAGCGCAAAGTCTCGTCTCCGCTGATCGGCATACGACTTCTGCCGATCTTGTGCCGTCTTCAGATGGGCGCGAATCCTCCGTATCACCTCGGTGGTATCCTCCACGATCTCCGGCCCGAACTCTCGGCGCTCGCCGATCTCCGTCCAGCATAACGGTGTCTTGCACGGTCGCCCGTACAAGGCCTCGTATGGAGATACTCCGATACTCGTGTGATGACTGTTGTTGTACGCAAACTCGCACAACGTCATGTACTGGTCCCACGGAGCTCCCCACTCCAGGATACAAGCTCTGAGCATGTCCTCCAAAGTCTGTATAGTCCGCTCCGACTGACCGTCTGTCCTGAGGATGATATGCCTACTCATCTTGAGCTTCGTCCCCAGCGCCTCCTGAATCGCCTTCCACAGACGGGATGTAAATCGGGCGTCTCTATCCGATATAATCTCGTTCGGAACTCCATGAAGACGTACGATCTCATCAATGGAAATCTGCGCCAACTGCCCGATCGGATACTCCTGACGGATAAGAATGAAATGGGCGGATTTGGTTAGTCGATCTACGACTACCCAAATGGCATTCTACTTGCTCGGCGTGAGTGGTAATCCGACCACGAAGTCCATGGCAATCGAATCTCACTTCCACTCTGGAATCTCCAACGACTGTAGCTTGCCTCCCGGCATCTGTCGCTCTGCCTTTACTTGCTGACAAGTGAGGCACCTCGCTACGTAATCCGCTATATCTCTCTTGACCCTCGGCCAAGTATACCACTGGCGTAGACCCTGATACATCTTGCTCGCCCTCGGATGTATCGCCAATCTCGACTGGTGTGCCTCAGATAGAATCTCCTGTCTCAGCTCTGCGTCGTCAGGCACACATAGTCGGTTCCCCAGCCGTAGCGCTCCCTGCTCATCGATACGATAGCCCTTGAGGCTATATTCCCCGATATGATCCATGTACCGGGCGAGTAAAGGGTCGCCGCGCTGTCCCATAACCACGCGCTCTATAAGAGTCGGTGTCGACTCCTCGGGTGTCAGCGAGAGATGTCCCAACATCGCAGTCAACTCAGCGGCGTTGCTGCGAGATGAGGTGACAACGCGTATGGCCGCTAAGATCTTCTTCCTACTAAGGGCATCGGCTACTACGTTAGCTTTCCCCGGATGATAGGCTATCTCCAGATCATAATCTGCAATCAACTCCAACCACCTCCGCTGTCTCAGATTCAGATCCTTCTGAGATATCACGTAGGTCAAGCTCTTATGGTCCGTGTTGAGCTTAACCTTCTCCCCGTACAGATATGATCTCCAAATCTTCAGCGCGTGAACTACTGCTGCTAACTCCATGTCATGAGTCTGGTAGTTCTCCTCATGCTTCTTCAGCTGCCTCGACGCATAAGCGATTACATGTCCCTCCTGCATCAACACGCAACCGAGTCCGTGTTTGGACGCATCAGTGTATACCTCATAGAGCATACCCGGTCGTGGCAATGCCAGGATCGGAGCTGATGTCAACCTCTGCTTCAACTCTCTGAAGCCCTCCTCGCACTCAGTCGTCCAGTCAAACCTGACGTTCTTCCCCGTCAGCTTCGTCAAAGGCCGAGCTATCTTGGCGAACCCCTCAACGAATCGCCGATAATAGCCCGCTAGTCCCAGAAAACTCCTGACTTCCGTCGCAGAAGTCGGAGACTGCCACTCCATGACGGCCCCGATCTTGGCTGGATCGACCTGAATACCCTGGACTGATACCACAT
>NW_010966484.1:105214-105489 GCF_000463585.1 Tarenaya hassleriana
CATTTAAGCATATAATGGCGACATTCTAAATGTGCCACGTTACATTCACTAAGCCTTCGACGACCCCAGCTCGCATCATCAATGTACAGACCTCGACAGGTGAGGATTTCCTTCGGACATGGTTTGAAAACATTTTTCGTATAAAACCGTTGGGTAAGGAGCACGATTCCTTCCCGAGGAAAGAACGTGGCTCTGATACCAAAAGTTGTGACACCCGTAACCCGTGTACAGTATACGGGCTGTGCCACATGGACAATAGTAATAAAATAATAATA
>NW_010966485.1:0-830 GCF_000463585.1 Tarenaya hassleriana
AGGGAAGAAGAATACCTCGCCCTCTACACGTATCCACACCTCGGGATGGATTCCAACGCTTCGAATTGTGCTTTGAGAAAAACGAACTTCGATCACACTCTCAACCTCTTGGATCTCACCAAAGGTCTGTCAAAAGTGTTCTAAAGTCGGCACTTTTTGTCTCTTAAACAATTAGGGTTTTTAATCTCCTTTTATAAAGTGATTTAACCCCAATCTCGGTTTAATTTCAGAAAATCTGAAGCCCGGAACGGACGGTCCAGAAATACACGCGGACCGTCCGTTCCAGTATGTAGAACGAACGGTCTGCCCTTAGTGGACCATCCGTTCCAGACCTTCTAGAACGGACAGTTCATTTTGGACCGTCGGGTCTGGCACGGCGGACCGTCCGGACCGTCTGTTCCAGAATTCTGGTCCGTTCGTTCCAGACCCTTCCGTCTTGGTTTTTCCGTCGTTTTCTCGCACGTTTCGTCCTTCCCCGCGTGTGTGACCCTGTAGGCTCATTCGATATAGCAGTATAGCCCGAAATCTCTATTCCAGATATACAAGTCATAGGCGGTCTCTAGCAAGACACTATGACTCCCTATCTCGAATAGAGTTTATTCGTGATCATACGAACGCCAATGATGATTCCGGTTGATGATCCTTTTGTATCGCGATATCATATGTCGAACATAAGGCATGGATAAGCCACCTTATCTGATTCGACTGCTATCTCGTTCATTGAGTTTGATTGTCTGAAACAGACGACGCTCATCTATAGTCCGGCCATACATTCCAACAGTCTCGCTCACACGAGGGGCCCAGCGATATCTCTCTCTTTTACGAGAGGT
>NW_010966486.1:0-830 GCF_000463585.1 Tarenaya hassleriana
AATGCGTCCCAAGACAGCAAGTTGGCCACTTGCGTGTTCTGTTCAGCGGACCGTCCGTTCTGGTCTTGGAACGGACGGTCTGGGCCTAGGTTCGGCCCAGCTCCTCGCTCGTTCGTGGTCCGTTCGTTCCGCTTTAGCAGTCCGTCCGTTCTGCATTTCTGGTCCGTCCTGGCTGACTTCGATTGCTCCGTTCTCACTCGTTTCTTACCCGAATCGCGCACCGTTTGTTTCTACACCTTCCTTGCAACGTCCTCTTTCATGTCCAATCAATAGATTATTGGAAACTCATGTTTACACAATGAGGTACAACTCGAAACGTCCGTACCTCGAATAACTTGTGAATTCCGAATTTTCCAGGTTCTACTCAGTTTTCGTTTGCTCATAACTTCCTCGTTTCTCATTCAAATCGAGTGTCGTTTTCTTCTAGATCTTCGTTGAAATATTCTCTATATTTTTGCCTTGTTTTACCCTCTTTTTATTCCCGAAAATAATTTAAATAATTTATACGGGAATCGGGGTATTACAGCCACCTTCGATTTTCACCCGTTTGTTCGTGAGTTCCAGTGCCGCTATACGCGAGCCGGTGATTGTGATCACACTTGCTTCCATCCTCCTCCATGCGTATCTCATCAAGGGTCGGGGTTCGGGGTTCGGAGTTCGGGGTGTAGGGTGTAGAGAGTAGGGTTTAGGGTTTGGGGTCTGGGGTCTCAGGTGTGGGGGTCATGGTCCGGGGTTTAGGGTCCAGGGTCTCGAGTCCGGGGCCCGTATATTTAGGGTTTAGGGTTTAGGGTTTAGGGTTTAGGGTTTAGGGTTTAGGGTTTAGGGTTTAG
>NW_010966487.1:0-830 GCF_000463585.1 Tarenaya hassleriana
AAGCCTCGATCATCGCATCTTCCATTGTTACCCCTGGCGGCTTCTTGATGGTTCGACACAATATCTTAAACTGCGTAAGATGAGAATTCGGATCCTCATTATACCTCCCTCTGAAGCTCATCTGATTCAGCATCTGAATGAACTGCGGTTGAAGCTCAAAATGGTCTAAGGGCTGTCGGTTGATGCAGGAGAGTAGCTGAGTATGCTTGGGAGTCGTGTACATCCCAAAAGTCTGCAAATTAGCTCGGACATGCTCTCTTGGCTGTGCTTCACCCCTTGCTGCCTCTTCTGCCATTCTGTCCTCTCTTTGTTTTCTGCGGATTTCCCTTTCTGTTCTGTCTATGTCCGGGTCAAAGGCAAGCTCAAAATCTGGATCGAGTTGTCTTCGAGTGGGACGTCTGCTCATGCACTAAGAGAATCTGCAAAAATAAAAGTCCAGAAAAAGGCAGAGAAGGTAAATCGAAATGAATAAAAAGGCAGAGAGTAGGGAGAGACACCCGATAAAGTCCAGAACGATCCCGGAAAAGTCCAGGAAAATCGGAAAAAATCCAGAAAAATTCAGAAAAGTCCAGGAAATGTCCAGAATAACTCCGAAAAAGTCCAGGGAATTCTGAAAATGTCCAGAGAGGTCCCGAAAAATCCAAAACAAGTCCAGAAAAGTCCAGAGAAATACAAACAGCAAAAATAACAAACAGAAAAATCAAGAAATAAAAGAAAAAATAGAAAAATTGACTCAAGGGAAAAAATAAAAATCACACAAACACACAAGAAAAGGAAGTGAACAAACACACAAAAAATCAAACCGAAAAAAATCAAAGACTCCGGAAAGA
>NW_010966488.1:0-829 GCF_000463585.1 Tarenaya hassleriana
GCGCAAACCCTAGAATCGATCTCTTAGGAATAGGATTCGCTTTAGAGATCCCAGGAAATCCCAACAAGAACGATGCCCTCGCGAACCATGAAGTGGCATTTCTCCCAGTTGAGCACCAAATTAGCTTGTGAACACCTGTCTAAGACTCGAGAGAGATTCGTTAGACAAATATCAAAGGAGGGTCCATGGATGGAGAAATCATCCATGAACACCTCCATAATATCTTCGATGACATCCGAGAAGATAGCCATCATACAACGCTGAAAAGTACCAGGTGCATTACAGAGACCAAAAGGCATACATCTATAAGCGAATGTACCATAAGGGCAAGTGAACGTAGTCTTTTCTTGGTCAGAAGGATGTATAGGGATCTGAAAGAAACCTGAGTATCCATCGAGAAAACAGAAGTAGGAATGAAGAGCGAGTCACTCGAGCATTTGATTGATGAACGGTAGTGGGAAATGATCCTTCCTTGTGTTGGCGTTCAGCTTCCTGTAGTCGATGCACATACGCCAGCCGGTTACAGTCCTGGTTGGTATCAGCTCGTTTCGCTCGTTCTTCATCACCGTCATCCCTCCTTTCATTGGAACCACCTGCACAGGACTGACCCAAAAACTACGGAGATAGGAAAGATAATACTTGGATCTAAGAGTTTCACAACTTCTTTCTTGACGACTTCTTGGAGCTTCGGATTGAGACGACGTTGATGTTCAACAGAAGTTTTTGTCGCAACTTCGAGGTGGATCCGATGCATGCACGGAGAGGGACTGATGTTGGTTTAGTGCTCTATGATGTACTGTTTATGAGCTTTATTTAGATACATTTGATG
>NW_010966489.1:0-829 GCF_000463585.1 Tarenaya hassleriana
CCCTACTATCCTATATCCTAAATCCCATAACCAACGAGAGAAAGAAGATGTAATAAGATGTAGAAGGATGCCTCTAAGGCTAAGGAGAGAGGCTAGGGTTCTTCCACTAACAGGAGAACCAAAGCGTGCTAGCTGATCCGCAACACGGCTAGACCGAGGCAAACCTTTAGAAGTGTGCTAACTTTCATCTCATATAGATGGAAAATCTTTAAATATGATTTCCTTTCTGAGACTGGTTCAGCCGAATTAGCTAAGCGATCCCGAGTCCAGGAAGAGGAAGAGGATGGGGAAGAATGTTATTTGATTATTCTATTACAGAGAGAGAAGTTACCGGGAACGAACGAACCCCATTATGCTAGGGTGTGCGTCGAGGTTACTGTTTATAATCCCCTTCCGTCAAAGGTTCTCATTTGGATTGGAAAAGAAAACTCTTATACCAAAAGGTTTTTTATGAAAGCAATGTGTCCTACTGCTCTCATTGTTACCTACAAGGCCATGATGCGTCGGAATGCAGGAAAGCTTATGGTAAAGCTTCCTGTAAGGTTACTGGTTCTAAGGCCCCTCTCTCTCGGAAACGAAACCTTTCTCCACATCTTAGTTAGCAACTCTCTCTTTTCTTTATGCCCCTTCTCAAGAAGAAGGAAGAACGAGCAAACTAGACTAGAATGTGTGTCCAACTATAATCCTTGAGACAATTCTGACTAATAAGACTGGCACATGTTGAGCGAAGACCAGTATCGCAAACTCAAGCGCGAGATAGAATCATGAAGTAATTTACGTGTAGGTCTATACTATAGTAGTAGCAACGGAGACACATGAAGACGGAGGG
>NW_010966490.1:0-829 GCF_000463585.1 Tarenaya hassleriana
TTTTATATAAAAATTTTAAATATTTTATTCAATAAAAAATCATCAATAACTAAAGAATGAAATGTTCAATGTGTTTTTTTTAGTTAATTGGGTTAACCCATTAAATCCATAAATTTAATGGATTAAAAACTATTTAACTCATAAAATAATTTTAACCAATCCAAATACAAAAATAATTGAGTTAAACCCAACTTGACATCTATACACCTATGTACGACATGATATCATGTATGCATTAATATCATGGTTATAAATGTAATTTATATTAATATAATATATTATAATAACACGGTTATTATATAAAGACATTAATGTTTATGAATAAGTATGTAAATATATATCACTATATACAGTATATTATTATACTAATATAATGAATAAACTATATGTATTCAGTAGTAATTATATGATGATAGTATACCTATATACCATATTAAATATATAAGTTATAATTGAAATAATATAACGCACCTTATATACTAATGTATACATTTCATAAACCCATTGATAGAACATTATATTAAGTTAAAATATACAATATTATGTATTGATATTATACTTGTATGTTATTTATTCATAGCCCCATAGGTTATACGGGTATATTTACATGGTTATATAAATGTATTAATATAACACTTATATGTAATATCCGTGTATTAACTTATACAGAAATATTTTTGTTTTAGAATGTTTATCTGATTGCGGAAGGAAAACTAATTCTTAATTACTAAGAAATCCGCCGAAACCTTATGGGGTTGGATTTTGGGCCCTCAAGGGCCGAGAAATTTTAAGCCCGAATCGAGCCCGTTGGGCTCGCCATTTTATACCC
>NW_010966491.1:0-829 GCF_000463585.1 Tarenaya hassleriana
CCCTAGAATCGATCTCTTAGGAATAGGATTCGCTCATGAGATCCCAGGAAACCCAACAGGAGGTTCAAATCTTTCTGTGAGATGACGTGGGTTAAACTTTTATGGTCGGTGTTGAGTTTAACCTTCTCACCGTAAAGATAAGATCTCCAAATTTTCAGAGCATATATTATCGCGGCTAGTTCCAGATCATGAGTCGGATAGTTCTCTTCGTGTCTTTTCAACTGTCGGGACGCATATGCTATCACATGTCCCTCTTGCATCAGCACACAACCCAACCCTTGTCTCGACGCATCCGTATACACATCATACGGAACACCTGGGCGAGGTAACGCCAGAATAGGTGCAGTGGTCAACCTCTTCTTGAGTTCCATGAAACTCCTCTCACAATCCTCTGTCCATTCGAAGCGCACATTCTTTCCCGTCAGTTTCGTCATGGGCTTTGCCAGTTTAGCGAATCCCTCAACGAACCGACGGTAATAGCCTGCTAACCCCAAGAAACTTCGAATTTCGGTTGCATTGGTAGGCGTCTTCCAATCCATTACTGCCTCGATCTTCGCCGGATCAACCTGGATGCCTTGCGCCGAAACGACGTGACCAAGGAATCCGATCTCTTGCAACCAAAACCCACACTTGCTGAATTTAGCGTATAACTGATTATCCCGCAATCTCCATAGAATCTTCCGCAAGTGTTCTTCATGCGTCTGTTGGTCCGGTGAATATATCAAGAGATCGTCGATAAAGATTATGACGAACTCATCGAGATAATCCATAAACACTCGGTGCATTAACTGCATGAAGACAGCCGGGGCATTCGTCAATCCAAATGGCA
>NW_010966492.1:0-829 GCF_000463585.1 Tarenaya hassleriana
GGTATCAGAGCAACCAAGGTCCTAAAAACTTCTGTTCAAATCCTTACTTGTTCCTCCTCTCCCTCAATATCCTTTTCTCTCTGTTTCAAATCATGGATTCGGCCTTGAAACCGATCTCTATCACCCTCAATGGTGATAATTACTTCTACTGGTCCAAGGCTGCCAAAGCTTTATTGAGCAGTCGTGGATTATGGCATCATATTGTTCCCAAAATGGTTTCTACCCCAGCCACTCATGCTGCCGAAGGAGAACCACTCGCCCCACAAGCACAACCACAAACCGATTCGGAGAAGTGGTACCAAGATGATCAAACTGCTCTTGTTCTCCTGCAACAATCTCTTGACAAGAACGTTTTGCAATCCTTCATTGCCTTGGACGGAGCCAAGGCCTTGTGGGATGCTCTCAAAAATACATACGGTAATATCTCTAACATAAGCAGAATTTTCGAGATCAAAAAGAGAATTTTCCAATTGCAGCAGAATGGAGAACAATTCAACAAGATCCTTGGAGATTTTTGTGCCCTTTGGACGGAGTTGGACGAGATCCGTCCCAAAACGACAGACCAAGCGGTACTTGACACATGGAGCGAAGAGGACAAAGTGTTTGCCATTCTTCTCACGTTGGATGCATCATACAATGATCTAGTCTATCATCTCCTACGCCAATCAAGCCTCCCAAAATTCGATGAGGTATGTATGCTCATCAAACGTGAGGAGGGGGGACGTAATCTCTTTGCAGGACCAACAGAATTCGCTCACTACACTACATGGCAATTTGACAAATTCAAGAAGCAAGGTCCGGCGTTCTCAGCTTCTCGTGACAAGAAGTC
>NW_010966493.1:0-3214 GCF_000463585.1 Tarenaya hassleriana
CAAGATAAGGTAAAAAGATCAAATCTAAATCAAATCGGATCATATCTAAATAAAATCAAATTAGATCATATCTAAATAAAATCAAATCAGATCATATCTAAATAAAATCAAATCAGATCATATCTAAATTTGATTATATCTCAATTAAATCTAATTGAAATCAGATTTAAATCCTTCGTGATCTTGAGTTGAATCCAAATAAGGAAGCTTTGAGATTTCTTCGTTTCTTCTTCTTCAAGCAATGTCATGTCCGCATCACTAAATATGCTCTAACACACACTAAAAATGTTTCGACGCATTCTAAACATGTTTGGATGCAATCTAAAAGTGTTTGGACGCACTCTAAACGTGTTTGGACGCACTCTAAACGTGTTTGGACGCACTCAGTATGTTTGGATGCACTCTTAACATGTTTTGACGCACTCTAAAAATGTTTCGATGCTCTCTAAACATGTTTGGATGCACTCTAAGAATGTTTTAACGCACTCTAAACATGTTTAGATGCACTCTAAATATCTTTGGACGAACTCTAAACGTGTTTTGGGGTACTCTAAACATGTTTAGACGAACTCTAAACATGTTTCGACACACTCTAAAAATGTGTTAATGCACTCTAAACATGTTTAGATGCACTCCAAACATGTTTAGAATAACTCTAAACATGTTTTGAGGCACTCTAAATATGTTTTGACGCACTGTAAAAATGTGTCGATTCACTCTAAACATGTTTGGATGCACTCCAAAAGTGTTTGAACGCATTCTAAACGTGTTCCGATGCTCTCTGAGTATATTTCGACGCACTCTAAACATGTTTGGATGCACTCTAAATATATTTTGACGCACTCTAAACGTGTTTCGACGAACTCTAACATCTTTTGTTGCACTCTAAACATGTTTCGACACACTCTAAACATGTTTTGAAGCACTCTAAACATGTTAGGATGCACTCTAAACGTGTTTAGACGAACACTAAATATGTTTCGACGCACTCTAAATATGTTTCGACGCACTCTAAAAATGTTTTAGCGCACTCTAAACATGTTTGGATGTACTTTTATTATGTTTCGACGAACTCTAAACATCTTTTATTGCATTCTAAACATGTTTTGACGCACTCTAAACATGTTTTGACGCACTCTAGAAATGTTTCGATGCACTCTAAACATGTTTGGATGCACTGCAAAAGTGTTTGAATACCCTGTAAACGTGTTTGGACGCACTCTAAACGTGTTTCGATGCTCTCTAAGTATATTCAACGCACTCTAAACATGTTTGGATGCACTCTAAGTATCTTTCGACGCACTCTAAACATGTTTGGATGCACTCTAAGTTTGTTTCGGTGCGCTCTAATCGTGTTTGGACGAAATCTAAACATCTTTTGTTGCACTCTAAACATGTTTTGACGCACTCTAACGACGCACTCTAAACATGTTAGGATGCACTCTAAACGTGTTTGGAGGCACTAGATGTGTTTGGACGCACTCTAAACGTGTTTGGATGCACTCTAAACATGTTTAGACGAATTCTAAACATGTTTCGACGAACTCTAAATATGTTTTGACGCACTCTAAAAATGTTTCGACGCACTCTCAATATGTTTGGATTTAATCTAAAAGTTTTGGACGCACTCTAAACGTCTTTGGACGCACTCTAAACGTGTTTGGACGCACTCTAAGTATGTTTGGATGCACTCTTAACATGTTTTGACGCACTCTAAAAATGTTTCGATGCTCTCTAAACATGTTTGGATGCACTCTAAGAATGTTTTGACGCACTCTAAACATGTTTGGATGCACTCTAAATGTGTTTGGACGCACTCTAAATGTGTTTTGGTGCACTCTAAATGTGTTTGGTTGCACTCTAAACATGTTTAGACAAACTCTAAACATGTTTCGATGCACTCTGAAAATGTTTTAATGCACTCTAAACATGTTTAGATACACTCCAAACATGTTTAGATGCACTCTAAACATGTTTCGAGGCGCTCTAAACATGTTTTGACGCACTGTAAAAATGTGTCGATTCACTCTAAACATTTTTGGATGCACTCCAGAAGTGTTTGGACACACTCTAAACGTATTTGGACGCACTCTAAACGTGTTTCGATGCTCTCTAAATATATTTCGACGCCTTCTAAACATATTTGGATGCACTCTAAGTATGTTTCGACCACTCTAAACGTGTTTCGACGAACTCTAAACATCTTTCGTTGCACTCTAAAAATGTTTTGATGCACTCTAAACATGTTAGGATGCACTCTAAACGTGTTTAGACAAACTCTAAACATGTTTCGACGCACTCTAAATATGTTTCGACGCACTCTAAAAATGTTTTAATGCACGTGTTTGGACGCACTTTAAATGTGTTTGGACGCACTCTAAACATGTTTATATGAACTCTAAACGTGTTTCGATGTTCTCTAAGTATATTTCAACATACTCTAAACATGTTTTGATGCACTCTAAGTATGTTTCAATGCACTCTAAACATGTTTGGATGCACTCTAAGTATTTTTCGACGCACTCTAAACGTGTTTTGACGAACTCTAAACATTTTTTTTGCACTCTAAACATGTTTTGACGCACTCTAACGACGCACTCTAAACATGTTAGGATGCACTCTAAACGTCTTTGGAGGCACTAGATGTGTTTGGACGCACGTTAAACATGTTTTGTAGAATTCTAAACATTATTAGACGAATTTTAAAAATATTTCAAGGCACTCTCAATATGCTTTGACGCACTCTAAAAATGTTCCGACGCACTCTAAACATGTTTGTATGTAATCTAAAAGTGTTTGGACGCACTCTGAACGTGTTTGGACGCACGCTAAACGTTTTTGGATGCACTCTAAGTATGTTTGGATGCACTCTTAACATGTTTCGACGCACTGTAAAAATATTTCGATGCTCTCTAAATATGTTTGGATGCACTCTAAGAATGTTTTGCTGTACTCTAAACGTGTTTTGGTGCACTCTAAACATGTTTAGATGAACTCTAAACATGTTTCGACACACTCTAAAAATGTTTTAATGCACTCTAAACATGTTTAGATGCACTCTAAACATGTTTTGAGGCACTCTAAATATGTTTTGATGCATTGTAAAAACGTGTCGATTCACTCTAAACATGTTTGGACGCACTCTAAACGCGTTTTAACGCACTCTAAACGTGTTTCGATGCTCTCTAAACGTGTTTCGATGCTCTCTAAGTAT
>NW_010966493.1:6135-6501 GCF_000463585.1 Tarenaya hassleriana
GTGTTTCGATGCTCTCTAAACGTGTTTCGATGCTCTCTAAGTATATTTCGACGCACTCTAAACATGTTTGGATGCACTCTATTTATGTTTCGACGCACTTTAAACGTGTTTCGACGATCTCTAACATCTTTTCTTGCACTCTAAAAATGTTTTCGACGCACTCTAAACATGTTTTGACGCACTCTAAACATGTTAGGATGCACTCTAAACGTGTTTAGACGAACTCTAAACATGTTTTGACGCATTCTAAATATGTTTCGACGCACTCTAAAATTGTTTTAATGCACTGTAAACATGTTTGGATGCACTCTTATTATGTTTCGACGCACTCTAAACATGTTTCGGCGAACTCTAAACATCTTTTGT
>NW_010966493.1:7231-9110 GCF_000463585.1 Tarenaya hassleriana
AGTGCCTCAAAACATGTTTAGAGTGCATCTAAACATGTTTAGAGTGCATTAAAACATTTTTAGAGTGTGTCGAAACATGTTTAGAGTTCATCTAAACATGTTTAGAGTGCACCAAAACACGTTTAGAGTGCGTCCAAAGACATTTAATGTGCATCCAAACATGTTTAGAGTACGGCAAAACATTCTTAGAGTGCATCCAAACATATTTAGAGAGCATCGAAACATTTTTACAGTGCGTCGAAACATGTTAAGAGTGCATCCAAACATACTTAGAGTGCATCCAAAAACGTTGTTCAAAAACTTTTAGATTGCATCCAAACATTTTTAGAGTGCGTCAAAGCATATTGAGAGTGCCTTGAAATATTTTTAAAATTCGTTTAATAATGTTTAGAATTCTACAAAACATGTTTAACGTGCGTCCAAACACATCTAGTGCCTCCAAAGACGTTTAGAGTGCATCCTAACATGTTTAGAGTGCGTCGAAACAAGTTTTGAGTGCGTCAAAACTTGTTTAGAGTGCAAAAAAAATGTTTAGAGTTCGTCAAAACACGTTTAAAGCGCCCCGAAACAAACTTAGAGTGCATCCAAACATGTTTAGAGTGCACGTGTTTGGACGAAATCTAAACATCTTTTGTTGCACTCTAAACATGTTTTGACGCAGTCTAACGACGCACTCTAAACATGTTAGGATGCACTCTAAACGTGTTTGGAGGCACTAGATGTGTTTGGACGCACTCTAAACGTGTTTGGATGCACTCTAAACATGTTTAGACGAATTCTAAACATGTTTCGACGCACTCTAAATATGCTTTGACGCACTCTAAAAATGTTTCGACACACTCTCAACATGTTTGGATGTAATCTAAAAGTTTTTGGATGCACTCTAAATGTGTTTGGACGCACTCTAAGTATGTTTGGATGCACTCTTAACATGTTTCAAAGCACTCTAAAAATGTTTCGACGTACTCTAAACATGTTTGGATGCACTCTAAGTATGTTTCGACGCACTCTAAACATGTTTGGATGCACTCTAAGTTTGTTTCGGGGCGCTTTAAACGTGTTTTGACGAACTCTAAACATTTTTTTTGCACTCTAAACAAGTTTTGACGCACTCAAAACTTGTTTCGACGCACTCTAAACATGTTAGGATGCACTCTAAACGTCTTTGGAGGCACTAGATGTGTTTGGACGCACGTTAAACATGTTTTGTAGAATTCTAAACATTATTAAACGAATTTTAAAAATATTTCAAGGCACTCTCAATATGCTTTGACGCACTCTAAAAATGTTCCGACGCACTCTAAACATGTTTGTATGCAATCTAAAAGTGTTTGGACGCACTCTGAACGTGTTTGGACGCACGCTAAACGTTTTTGGATGCACTCTAAGTATGTTTGGATGCACTCTTAACATGTTTCGACGCACTGTAAAAATGTTTCGATGCTCTCTAAATATGTTTGGATGCACTCTAAGAATGTTTTGCCGTACTCTAAACATGTTTGGATGCACATTAAATGTCTTTGGACGCACTCTAAACGTGTTTTGGTGCACTCTAAACATGTTTAGATGAACTCTAAACATGTTTCAACGCACTCTAAAAATGTTTTAATGCACTCTAAACATGTTTAGATGCACTCTAAACATGTTTAGATGCACTCTAAACATGTTTAGATGCACTCTAAACATGTTTAGATGCACTCTAAACATGTTTTGAGGCACTCTAAATATGTTTTGATGCATTGTAAAAACGTGTCGATTCACTCTAAACATGTTTGGATGCACTCCAAAAGTGTTTGGACGCACTCTAAACGTGTTTTAACGCACTCTAAACGTGTTTCGATGCTCTCTAAGTATATTTCGACGCACTCTAAACATGTTT
>NW_010966493.1:9527-19004 GCF_000463585.1 Tarenaya hassleriana
TGACGCACTCTAAATATGCTTTGACGCACTCTAAAAATGTTTGGATGCAATCTAAAAGTTTTTGAACGCACTCCAAAGACGCACTCTAAATATGCTTTGACGCACTCTAAAAATGTTTGGATGCAATCTAAAAGTTTTTGAACACACTCTAAATGTGTTTGGATGCACTCCAAATGACGCACTCTAAATATGCTTTGACGCACTCTAAAAATGTTTGGATGCAATCTAAAAGTTTTTGAACGCACTCTAAATGTGTTTGGATGCACTCTAAACGTGTTTGGACGCACTCTAAGTATGTTTGGAGGCACTCTTAACATGTTTCCACGCACTCTAAAAATGTCTCAATGCTCTCTAAACATGTTTGGATGCACTCTTAGAATGTTTTGACGCACTCTAAACATGTTTGGATGCACTCTAAATGTGTTTGGACGTACTCTAAACGTGTTTTGGTGCACTGTAAACATGTTTAGACGAACTCTAAACATGTTTTGATGCACTCTGAAAATATTTTAATGCACTCTGAACATGTTTAGATGCACTCCAAACATGTTTAGACGAACTCTAAACATGTTTCGAGGCACGCTAAATATATTTTGACGCACTGTAAAAATGTGTCGATTCACTTTAAACATTTTTGGATGCACTCCAGAAGTGTTTGGACACACTCTAAACGTGTTTGGACGCACTCTAAACGTGTTTCGATGCTCTAAACATGTTTCGAGGCACGCTAAATATATTTTGACGCACTGTAAAAATGTGTCGATTCACTTTAAACATTTTTGGATGCACTCCAGAAGTGTTTGGACACACTCTAAACGTGTTTGGACGCACTCTAAACGTGTTTCGATGCTCTCTAAGTATATTTCGACGCCTTCTAAACATGTTTGGATGCACTCTAAACGTATTTCGACGCACTCTAAACGTATTTCGACGAACTCTAAACATCTTTCGTTGCACTCTAAAAATATTTTGATGCACTCTAAACGTGTTTAGACGAACTGTAAACATGTTTCGACGCACTCTAAATATGTTTCGACGCACTCTAAAAATGTTTTAATGCACTCTAAACATGTTTGGATGCACTCTTATTATGTTTCGACGCACTCTAAACATGTTTCGACGCACTGTAAACATCTTTTGTTGCACTCTAAACATGTTTTGACGCACTCTAAAAATGTTTTGATGCGTTCTATACATGTTTGGATGCACTTCAAAAGTGTTTGGACACACTCTAAACGTGTTTGGACGCACTCTAAATGTTTTTTAATGCTCTCTAAGTATATTTCGACGCACTCTAAACGTTAGGATGTACTCTAAACGTCTTTGGAGGCACTAGATGTGTTTGAACGCACTTTAAACATGTTTTGTAGAATTCTAAACATTATTAGACGAATTTTAAAAATATTTCAAGGCACTCTCAATATGCTTTGACGCACTCTAAAAATGTTCTGACGCACTCTAAACATGTTTGTATGCAATCTAAAAGTGTTTGGACGCACTCTGAACGTGTTTGGACGCACGCTAAACGTTTTTGGATGCACTCTAAGTATGTTTGGATGCACTCTTAACATGTTTCGACGCACTGTAAAAATGTTTCGATGCTCTCTAAATATGTTTGGATGCACTCTAAGAATGTTTTGCCGTACTCTAAACATGTTTGGATGCACATTAAATGTCTTTGGACGCACTCTAAACGTGTTTTTGCACTCTAAAAATGTTTTCGACGCACTCTAAACATGTTTTGACACACTCTAAACATGTTAGGATGCACTCTAAACGTGTTTAGACGAACTCTAAACATGTTTTGACGCATTCTAAATATGTTTGAATGCACTCTAAAAATGTTTTAATGCACTCTAAACATGTTTAGATGCACTCTAAACATGTTTTGAGGCACTAAATATGTTTTGATGCATTGTAAAAACGTGTCGATTCACTCTAAACATGTTTGGATGCACTCTTAAAGTGTTTGGACGCACTCTAAACGTGTTTTAACGCACTCTTAACGTGTTTCGATGCTCTCTAAACGTGTTTCGATGCTCTCTAAGTATATTTCGACGCACTCTAAACATGTTTCGGCGAACTCTAAACATCTTTTGTTGCACTCTAAACATGTTTCGACGCACTCTAAAAATGTTTCGATGCACTCTAAACATGTTTGGATGCACTGCAAAAGTGTTTGAACACCCTGTAAACGTGTTTGGACGTACTCTAAACGTGTTTCGATGCTCTCTAAGTATATTCAACGTACTCTAAACATCTTTGGATGCACTCTAAGTATGTTTCGACGCACTCTAAACATGTTTGGATGCACTCTAAGTTTGTTTCGGTGCGCTTTAAACGTGTTTGGACGAAATCTAAACATCTTTTGTTGCACTCTAAACATGTTTTGACGCACTCTAACGACGCACTCTAAACATGTTAGGATACACTCCAAACGTGTTTGGAGGCACTAGATGTGTTTGGACGCACTCTAAACGTGTTTGGATGCACTCTAAACATGTTTAGATGAATTCTAAACATGTTTTGACGCACTCTAAATATGCTTTGACGCACTCTAAAAATGTTTGGATGCAATCTAAAAGTTTTTGAACGCACTCCAAAGACGCACTCTAAATATGCTTTGACGCACTCTAAAAATGTTTGGATGCAATCTAAAAGTTTTTGAACGCACTCTAAATGTAACGCACTGTAAACGTGTTTCGATGCTCTCTAAACGTGTTTCAATGCTCTCTAAACGTGTTTCGATGCTCTCTAAGTATATTTCGACGCACTCTAAACATGTTTGGATGCACTCTATGTATGTTTCGGCGCACTTTAAACGTGTTTCGATGAACTCTAACATCATTTCTTGCACTCTAAACATGTTTTCGACGCACTCTAAACATGTTTTGACACACTCTAAACATGTTAGGATGCACTCTAAACGTGTTTAGACGAACTCTAAACATGTTTTGACGCACTATAAACATGTTTGGATGCACTCTAAATGTGTTTGGACGCACTCTAAACGTGTTTTGGTGCACTGTAAACATGTTTAGACGAACTCTAAACATGTTTTGACGCACTCTGAAAATATTTTAATGCACTCTGAACATGTTTAGATGCACTCCAACCATGTTTAGACGAACTCTAAACATGTTTCGAGGTACGCTAAATGTGTTTTGACGCACTGTAAAAATGTGTCGATTCACTTTAAACATTTTTGGATGCACTCCAGAAATGTTTGGACACACTCTATGAAGAAAATCAGAGTTTGAGAGTGATTGAGTGAGAATCGAATAAGAACACGATAGGATCAAATTGACAGAACCGAACTTGGAGAAGAAGAACAAATTTCGTGTGAAGGCACTTAGGGGGTGAATAAACACAATATTCACTTTATTCCCATGAGAATGAATTGTACATCAGACCTAAACTAAATACAAATCGAGTATTAAAAGAAAAGGAAACTACAGAATATCTACAATATACAAGAAAAGGCAACATGAGATTGCCATATTCGGGAAAGGAAATGTGCTGTAACTTTGGGCAGATTTCCTCATGTCACCAACGGCTAGCTCTCCATGTGAAGTGGGCTTTGCTGAGTTTAGGCCCAAAGTGAACTCAGCCCAAGGCCATGTAGTGGGCTGAACGTCTCCTTCTTCACTCTTCATACAGTTGCCTTGCGTCCAAAGTAACCGAAGCTTCTTCTTCATAGTCTGCAGAATCTCCAACCTCATGTACTCCATTTCTTTGTTCTTCAACATTCCCCCTCAAGATTGGCTTTCCGAATTCAATGAGGCCAATCTTGGAGAGTAATCTGTTAAGAACATAAGAACTTGTAGCTTTGGTTAGAATGTCTGCAAGTTGATCCGAGCTTCGAGTATATCTTGGTGCAATTAGTCCTTGAGTGACTTTTTCCCGTATGAAGTGACAATCCACCTCGATGTGTTTCGTTCTCTCGTGAAACACAGAGTTAGCAACTATGTGTAGGGCTGCTTGGTTGTCACAATGTAAAGGTGTTGGATGCTCCGTCTTCATTCCGAGGTCTCTTAGCAATTGACGCAGCCATAGTATTTCACTAGTTGTGTTAGCCATAGCTCGATACTCCGCTTCTGCGCTCGATCTTGCCACCACGGTTTGTTTCTTGCTCTTCCAGGTGACCAAGTTTCCTCCCACAAATGTGCAATAACCTGTGGTTGATTTGCGATCCGTCCTATCTCCTGCCCAATCCGCGTCGCAGTAGGCTACGATCTCGGTGTGTTTGTTGTTTGTCATCCACACTCCTTTGTTTGGTGTACCCTTTAGGTATTTGAGTATGCGATCCACCATGTGCCAATGAGTTGTTGTTGGAGCATGCATCCATTGACTAACCTGATGCACAGCAAAACTTAAGTCAGGACGTGTAATCGTGAGATAAATTAGCTTACCTACAACGCGACGATATCGTTCAGGATCCTCAAGTGATTCCCCCTCGCGTTGATCTTTGAAATGCTCCTCAATCGGTGTCCTCACGGGTTTAGCTCCAAGTTTTCCTGTTTCACTAAGCAAATCTAAAGTGTATTTCCGCTGCGACAAAAACAGAGAGTTAGGTGTACGTGTAACTTCAATGCCAAGGAAATACTTCAAGATGCCAAGATCTTTGATATCGAATACAGAATGAAGGTATTCCTTCGTTTCTTGGATTCCATCAGAATTGTTTCCTGCAAGAATGATATCATCAACATATACCAAGATAACAATAATACCAGATGAGTTAAGGAGGGTGAAGAGAGAGTGATCAGAATCACTTCGTGCAAACCCTTTTTCGGTGAGAGCAAGATATAGTCGATGATACCAAGCTCGTGGGGACTGTTTTAGTCCATAAATGGCTTTTCGCAGTTTACATGCTTGTCCATGTTTGAGAGTAGGAGAAAGCCCGGGTGGAGGTGTCATGAAGATCTCTTCTTCAAGGTCCCCTTGAAGAAAAGCATTCTTGACATCCAACTGCCACAATTCCCAATCCAAGTTAGTAGCCAAGGAAAGAATAACTCGGACAGAGGGTAACTTAGCTACGGGTGCAAAAGTGTCCGTGTAGTCTTCGCCATATGTTTGTGTGTATCCTTTAGCCACCAAACGAGCTTTGTGGCGTTCGATGTCTCCATTGCTTTTGTACTTAATTTTATAGATCCATTTGCATCCAACAGCTCGTTTGTCTTGTGGAAGATCCGTAATCTCCCAAGTTCCATTCCTTTCAAGTGCGTCAAGTTCTTCCTTCATAGCTTGTTGCCAAACCGGAATGTCCTTGGCCTGATCAAATGTTGCAGGCTCCATACCTTGTTCAATGACACTCAAAAAAGATCGTTCGTGAGTAGGGTAAGAAGTTAAGGATGAGAAATGCTCAATTGGATGTGCCGTAGCGATGTTGGTGGAATTTGATGGTTGTGATTTCCACCATTCTTGAGGAGGTCTTTTCGGTCTGCTACTTCTCCGGAGCTCTTGTGGAGGCCGAGTTTGTGGGAGAGTAGCAGGTGGTTGAGTGACATTGGTAGTAGTCTGTTCCCCCTCACTAGAATCATCCGTTGTTGGAATTTGAGTTTCTTCCCCCTCATTTAAATCTTCGGAGTTGTCAGGTTCAATGATGTGAGCATCATTGTGTCCTGCTATATGGGTTCCTGCAATGTTAGTATCAACAAAATCATGCAAGATATCACGAGGAACCTGAGGGATGTGTGCAGTGTCCGTCCTTTGTAGCATTTCCACCTCTGGATTCACAAATGTGTTTGAGATAGTTACCGGTTGTTGTATGGGAGAGTCCTGCTGGGCACTCAACTGTCGATAAGAAGTGAGAAGCTGTAATAAAGATTCATTATAATCTGTGCCTTGTTTTGCAAGACTCTCCAAAGATTTCCAATCCATGTTGTCAAAGTAGCTGATCTCCTCAATGAAGATGACATCTCTAGATGTGTAGACTTGCTTCGTTTGGGGATGGTAGCACAAATATCCTTTTTGATCAGGAGGATAACCAAGAAAGACACACCTTATGCTTCGGGCATCGAGTTTGTCACGAGCTCCTTCATGGATTCTAACAAAGCACACACAACCAAACACTCTTAGATGATCAATTGAAGGTTTTCGGTTGTGGAGTACCTCATATGGAGACATGTCATTAAGAACTTGAGTAGGGAGTCGATTGATGAGATAGCATGCGATCTTGACGGCATCGCTCCAATAATGTTTTGGTACATTTTTGTGATAGAGCAATGTTCGAGCTACTTCCATTAAGTGTCGATTCTTTCTCTCCGCCACTCCGTTCTGTTGCGGTGTATGAGCACATGAACGTTGATGAACAATTCCGTGTTGAAGAAGGTAATCTCGGAAGTTATGGCTAGTGTATTCTCCCCCGTTATCTGTCCTTATGCTTTTGATTGCTGCACCAAATTGGTTAGTAACAAGAGCATGAAAGTTTCTGAAAGCTTGGAAAACATCACTTTTGTGTTTCAATGGAGTAAGCCATGTGTGCTTGGATTTTTCGTCAATAAAGGTGACAAAGTTAGTATGCACTCTAAACGTGTTTAGACGAACTGTAAATGATGAGGTCATCGATCTAGATGCGGATGAGGAGCAGCTGAATACGGATGAAACACAAGAAGGAGCTTCGGATGCACTTGGCAAGGGCGGATGAGGAGCAGCTGAATACGGATGAAACACAAGAAGGAGCTTCGGATGCACTTGGCAAGGAGAGAGAGGTTGCTGAGCTTGCCATGCCTACACTTCCGGATCCACCACTCACAAGAGCTCGAGCACGTACTCTTCGAGCTAAAATCAACCTGTTCGTAGATCATTGGCTGATAGAGACGTCGGATGACTTGGTTAACCCCGCAACTATCATTCCAAGCCACCCGGAGAAGCTTCTCGGCCAAGGGACAAATGTTTGGGCAATTTCGTTGCCCACCACCTGATTTGTTGACAAACATCTGAAGGTTGAGGCAGCAAGACACTTGAAATTCGCTGCGAAACACCTGAGGACCGATGCCAAGTCACCAATCCAAGAGAAAACGCCCAATCTTCGAAGGAGGGAAGTGAGATCATGTGTTAAGTCCCTTAGCTCCTGTTTGGTCGAGAAATGTGAGGCCTCTAGGAAGGCTACCATCCCCAAACGAAGCAAGTCTACACATCTAGAGATGTCATCTTCATTGAGGAGATCAGCTACTTTGACAACATGGATTGGAAATCTTTGGAGAGTCTTGCAAAACAAGGCACAGATTATAATGAATCTTTATTACAACTTCTCACTTCTTATCGACAGTTGAGTGCCCAGCAGGACTCTCCCATACAACAACCGGTAGCTATCTCAAACACATTTGTGAATCCAGAGGTAGAAATGCTACAAAGGACGGACACTGCACACATCCCTCAGGTTCCTCGTGATATCTTGCATGATTTTGTTGATACTAACATTGCAGGAACCCATATAGCAGGACACAATGATGCTCACATCATTGAACCTGACAACTCCGAAGATTTAAATGAGGGGGAAGAAACTCAAATTCCAACAACGGATGATTCTAGTGAGGGGGAACAGACTACTACCAATGTCACTCAACCACCTGCTACTCTCCCACAAACTCGGCCTCCACAAGAGCTCCGGAGAAGTAGCAGACCGAAAAGACCTCCTCAAGAATGGTGGAAATCACAACCATCAAATTCCACCAACATCGCTACGGCACATCCAATTGAGCATTTCTCATCCTTAACTTCTTACCCTACTCACGAACGATCTTTTTTGAGTGTCATTGAACAAGGTATGGAGCCTGCAACATTTGATCAGGCCAAGGACATTCCGGTTTGGCAACAAGCTATGAAGGAAGAACTTGACGCACTTGAAAGGAATGGAACTTGGGAGATTACGGATCTTCCACAAGACAAACGAGCTGTTGGATGCAAATGGATCTATAAAATTAAGTACAAAAGCAATGGAGACATCGAACGCCACAAAGCTCGTTTGGTGGCTAAAGGATACACACAAACATATGGCGAAGACTACACGGACACTTTTGCACCCGTAGCTAAGTTACCCTCTGTCCGAGTTATTCTTTCCTTGGCTACTAACTTGGATTGGGAATTGTGGCAGTTGGATGTCAAGAATGCTTTTCTTCAAGGGGACCTTGAAGAAGAGATCTTCATGACACCTCCACCCGGGCTTTCTCCTACTCTCAAACATGGACAAGCATGTAAACTGCGAAAAGCCATTTATGGACTAAAACAGTCCCCACGAGCTTGGTATCATCGACTATATCTTGCTCTCACCGAAAAAGGGTTTGCACGAAGTGATTCTGATCACTCTCTCTTCACCCTCCTTAACTCATCTGGTATTATTGTTATCTTGGTATATGTTGATGATATCATTCTTGCAGGAAACAATTCTGATGGAATCCAAGAAACGAAGGAATACCTTCATTCTGTATTCGATATCAAAGATCTTGGCATCTTGAAGTATTTCCTTGGCATTGAAGTTACACGTACACCTAACTCTCTGTTTTTGTCGCAGCGGAAATACACTTTAGATTTGCTTAGTGAAACAGGAAAACTTGGAGCTAAACCCGTGAGGACACCGATTGAGGAGCATTTCAAAGATCAACGCGAGGGGGAATCACTTGAGGATCCTGAACGATATCGTCGCGTTGTAGGTAAGCTAATTTATCTCACGATTACACGTCCTGACTTAAGTTTTGCTGTGCATCAGGTTAGTCAATGGATGCATGCTCCAACAACAACTCATTGGCACATGGTGGATCGCATACTCAAATACCTAAAGGGTACACCAAACAAAGGAGTGTGGATGACAAACAACAAACACACCGAGATCGTAGCCTACTGCGACGCGGACTGGGCAGGAGATAGGACGGATCGCAAATCAACCACAGGTTATTGCACATTTGTGGGAGGAAACTTGGTCACCTGGAAGAGCAAGAAACAAACCGTGGTGGCAAGATCGAGCGCAGAAGCGGAGTATCGAGCTATGGCTAACACAACTAGTGAAATACTATGGCTGCGTCAATTGCTAAGAGACCTCGGAATGAAGACGGAGCATCCAACACCTTTACATTGTGACAACCAAGCAGCCCTACACATAGTTGCTAACTCTGTGTTTCACGAGAGAACGAAACACATCGAGGTGGATTGTCACTTCATACGGGAAAAAGTCACTCAAGGACTAATTGCACCAAGATATACTCGAAGCTCGGATCAACTTGCAGACATTCTAACCAAAGCTACAAGTTCTTATGTTCTTAACAGATTACTCTCCAAGATTGGCCTCATTGAATTCGGAAAGCCAATCTTGAGGGGGAATGTTGAAGAACAAAGAAATGGAGTACATGAGGTTGGAGATTCTGCAGACTATGAAGAAGAAGCTTCGGTTACTTTGGACGCAAGGCAACTGTATGAAGAGTGAAGAACATTGCTCTATCACAAAAATGTACCAAAACATTATTGGAGCGATGCCGTCAAGAT
>NW_010966493.1:20148-26049 GCF_000463585.1 Tarenaya hassleriana
GACGTCTCTATCAGCCAATGATCTACGAACAGGTTGATTTTAGCTCGAAGAGTACGTGCTCGAGCTCTTGTGAGTGGTGGATCCGGAAGTGTAGGCATGGCAAGCTCAGCAACCTCTCTCTCCTTGCCAAGTGCATCCGAAGCTCCTTCTTGTGTTTCATCCGTATTCAGCTGCTCCTCATCCGCATCTAGATCGATGACCTCATCATTCCCTCCCCGTTGCAAAGGTTTCGACCTCGAAACAAGATCTCCTGCATCAAACGGAAGTAGGTCAGCCACATTGAAAGAAGAAGATACATTATACTCACCGGGCAACTCCAAGCGGTAGGCATTGTCATTGATCTTCTCCAAGATACGGAATGGTCCATCTCCTCTTGGGGCTAGCTTTGAGCTCCTCTTGTTGGGGAACCTTTCAGGTCTTAGGTGCAGCCACACCCAATCTCCGACTTCGAATGACACCTTCTTGCGTCCTTTGTTGGCTTGCCGCATGTATTGTTCAGTCTTTCTTGCAATGTTGTCTCGAACTTTGGCATGTAACTTCTGGACAACTTCGGCCTTCTTCTCCCCATCAAGGCTGGTCATTTCTTGAGTAGGGATCGGTGATAGATCCAGCGGGGTCAAGGGGTTGAAGCCATAAACGACTTCAAAAGGAGAATGTTTGGTGGCGGAGTGTGTTGCTCGGTTGTATGCGAACTCAACATGTGGTAGACATTCCAGCCAATTCTTGAGGTTGCGCCCAATTGTTGCGCGAAGTAGTGCAGCCAATGTTCGGTTTACAACTTCGGTTTGACCATCGGTTTGAGGGTGGCATGTCGTTGAGAAAACAAGTTTTGTTCCGAGCTTCCTCCATAATGTCTTCCAAAAATAGCTCAGAAACTTTGGGTCCCGATCCGACACAATGCTCCTTGGTAAGCCATGCAAGCGTACCACCTCCTTGAAGAATAACTCGGCAATGTGGGAAGCATCATTCGCCTTTGCACACGGAATAAAGTGAGCCATCTTCGAAAATCTGTCCACAACAACAAAAATAGAGTCCTTGTTTCGGATCCTAGGGAGCCCGAGAACAAAGTCCATAGATAAGTCAGTCCAAGGACAAAATGGAATAGGGAGAGGAAGATACAAACCGTGCGGGTGTGTCTTAGATTTTGCTTGATGGCATTTAACGCATCGAGCACAAAATCGTTCAACATCCCGTTTGAGGTGTGGCCAAAAGAAGTGCTCCTTCAACACAGCAAGCGTTTTGTCTACCCCAAAATGACCCATGAGTGCACCACCGTGAGCTTCCTGCAATATAAGCTCTCTCATAGAACATTGAGGAACACATAACCGTCGTTCCCTAAATAAGTAATCTCCCTCCTTGTAAAAGGCTCCGTGTGCTCCTTTTTCGCAATCTTCATATATGTCTCCAAGTTCAGGATCTTCCCGGTACAACCCTTTGATGTGCTCGAATCCGAGCATCCTAGCCTCCATGGTTGAGATGAGTGCATGCCTCCTTGACAAGGCATCAGCAACGACATTGTCTTTGCCCTTCTTGTACTTAATTACGTACGGGAAGGTCTCAATATACTCCATCCATCTCGCATGTCGCTTCTTGAGTGTCGTCTGTCCCGTCCTTGTTTCGGATCCTAGGGAGCCCGAGAACAAAGTCCATAGATAAGTCAGTCCAAGGACAAAATGGAATAGGGAGAGGAAGATACAAACCGTGCGGGCGTGTCTTAGATTTTGCTTGATGGCATTTAATGCATCGAGCACAAAATCGTTCAACATCCCGTTTGAGGTGTGGCCAAAAGAAGTGCTCCTTCAACACAGCAAGCGTTTTGTCTACCCCAAAATGACCCATGAGTGCACCACCGTGAGCTTCCTGCAATATAAGTTCCCTCATAGAACATTGAGGAATGCATAACCGTCGTTCCCTAAATAAGTAATCTCCCTCCTTGTAAAAGGCTCCGTGTGCTCCTTTTTCGCAATCTTCATATATGTCTCCAAGTTCAGGATCTTCCCGGTACAGCCCTTTGATGTGCTCGAATCCGAGCATCCTAGCCTCCATGGTTGAGATGAGTGCATGCCTCCTTGACAAGGCATCAGCAACGACATTGTCTTTGCCCTTCTTGTACTTAATTACGTACGGGAAGGTCTCAATATACTCCATCCATCTCGCATGTCGCTTCTTGAGTGTCGTCTGTCCCTTGAGGTGCTTGAGCGTTTCATGGTCTGTATGTATGATGAACTCCTTCGCCAAGAGGTAATGTTGCCACGTTTGCAGTGCACGCACCAAGGAATAAAGCTCCTTGTCATAAGTTGGATAGTTGAGTGTTGCTCCATTTAGCTTCTCGCTAAAGAACGCCACGGGTCGTTTTTCCTGCATCAAAACAGCTCCAATACCCACACCGGATGCATCACATTCAATTTCAAATACCTTGTCAAAGTCAGGAAGGACTAAGACTGGTGCACTTGTGAGCTGTTCCTTTAGCGTGTTGAATGCCTTCTCTTGCGCGTCTCCCCACTCGAATGGTTTATCTTTCTTGATGATCGACGTGAGAGGGGCTGCGAGGCTGCTAAAATCACGAACAAATCGTCGGTAGAAGCTAGCCAATCCATGGAAGCTTCTAACATGTCCGACAGTTGTAGGAGTTGGCCATTCTCGGATTGCCCTGATCTTTTCTTCATCGACACGTAATCCCTGCGAACTCACAACAAATCCTATCCTCCCTTGACAGATTGCCCTTTCTTTCAAAGAAGAAACTTTCCTTTTCTTGCTTCAATCAACTAGCCGTTAGAATCTCTTATGATTGTCATGTTTCCTTTTGTTGTTTTGGTTCTTTTCCTTTATATTTGGTTGTATTTTCGAGCTAAAGAGATCAGACTTGAATAAGAACTTTTCTGCATTGTTTTCTTTAGCTTTTGGTGTGTCCAATTTCGCTAATCTCTTTGCTTGGTGTGTCCGAGCATCCCTTGGTCTGTCCGAGGATTTACCTATCAATTCCTTAGTCCATTCACGTCATCTTTTGGTTTAGGAGCAAAGATCGAGTGCCTTAGAGCCAGAGACTAACTTCTGAAACCTATCCACCATTCACAACCGAGAATCACCATCGATCGTGTGTTCTTAAGCCCGAGTGTGTATCAGTAAACATGTTTCGACGCACTCTAAATATGTTTCGACGCACTCTAAAAATGTTTTAATGCACTCTAAACATGTTTGGATGTACTCTTATTATGTTTCGACGCACTCTAAACATGTTTCGACGCACTCTAAACATATTTTGTTGCACTCTAAACATGTTTTGACGCACTCTAAAAATGTTTTGATGCATTCTATACATGTTTGGATGCACTTCAAAAGTGTTTGGACACACTCTAAACGTGTTTGGACGCACTCTAAATGTTTTTTAATGCTCTCTAAGTATATTTCGACGCACTCTAAATATATTTGGATATAATCTAAGAATGTTTCGATGCACTCTAAATATGTTTTGACGAACTCTAAACATCTTTTGTTACATTCTAAACATGTTTCGATGCACTCTAAACATGTTTCGACGCACTCTAAACATGTTTCGATACACTGTAAACATGTTAGGATGCACTCTAAACGTGTTTCGACACACTCTAAACATGTTTCGACACACTCTAAACGTGTTTGGACGCACTTTAAATGTGTTTGGACGCACTCTAAACATGTTTATACGAACTCTAAACGTGTTTCGATGTTCTCTAAGTATATTTCAACATACTCTAAACATGTTTGGATGCACTCTAAGTATGTTTCGACGCACTCTAAACATGTTTGGATGCACTCTAAGTATGTTTCGACGCACTCTAAACATGTTCGGACGAACTCTAAACATCTTTTGTTGCACTCTAAACATGTTTCGACGTACTTTAAACATGTTTGGTGCACTCTAAAAATGTTTCGATGCACTCTAAACATGTTTGGATGCACTGCAAAAGTGTTTGGACATACTCTAAACATGTTTGGACGCACTCTAAATTAGGATGCACTCTAAACGTCTTTGGAGGCACTAGATGTGTTTGGACGCACTCTAAACATGTTTATACGAACTCTAAACGTGTTTCGACGCACTCTAAACATCTTTGGATGCACTCTAAGTATTTTTCGACGCACTCTAAACATGTTTTGATGAACTCAAAACATTTTTTTTGCACTCTAAACAAGTTTTGACACACTCGAAACTTGTTTCGATGCACTCTAAACATGTTAGGATGCACTCTAAACGTCTTTGGAGGCACTAGTTGTGTTTAGACGCACTCTAAACGTGTTTGGACGCACTTTAAACATGTCTTGTAGAATTCTAAACATTATTAGACGAATTTTAAAAATGTTTCGAGGCACTCTCAATATGCTTTGACGCACTCTAAAAATGTTCTGACGCACTGTAAACATGTTTGGATGCAATCTAAAAGTGTTTGGACGCACTCTAAACGTGTTTGGACGCACGCTAAACGTTTTTGGACGCACTCTAAATGTGTTTGGATGCACTCTTAACATGTTTCGATGCACTGTAAAAATGTTTCGATGCTCTCTAAACATGTTTGGATGCACTCTAAGAATGTTTTGCCGCACTCTAAACATGTTTGGATACACATTAAATGTCTTTGGATGCACTCTAAACGTGTTTTGATGCACTCTAAACATGTTTAAACGAACTCTAAACATGTTTCGACGCACTCTAAAAATGTTTTAATGCACTCTAAACATGTCTAGATGCACTCTAAACATGTTTTGAGGCACTCTAAATATGTTTTGACGCACTGTAAAAACGTTTTGATTCACTCTAAACATGTTTGGATGCAGTCCAAAAGTGTTTGGACGCACTCTAAACGTGTTTTAACGCACTCTAAACATGTTTCGATGCTCTTTAAGTATATTTCAACGCACTCTAAACATATTTGTATATTATGCCTTTAATTATTATCAATCATATCAAATCTCCATATTTTGTTTCTATTTCAACAATTTGGGTGCACTCTATGTATGTTTCGACGCACTCTAAACGTGTTTCGACGAACTCTAACATATTTTCTTGTACTCTAAACATGTTTTCGACGCACTCTAAACTTGTTTTGACGCACTTTAAACATGTTAGGATGCACTCTAAACGTGTTTAGACGAACTCTAAACATGTTTTGACGCATTCTAGATATGTTTCGACGCACTCTAAAATTGTTTTAATGCACTCTAAACATGTTTGGATGCAATCTTATTATGTTTCGACGCACTCTAAACATGTTTCGGCGAACTCTAAACATCTTTTATTGCACTCTAAACATGTTTCGACGCACTCTAAACATGTTTTGACGCACTCTAAAAATGTTTCGATGCACTCTAAACATGTTTGGATGCACTGCAAAAGTGTTTGGACACACTCTAAACATGTTTGGACGCACTCTAAACGTGTTTCGATGCTCTCTAAGTATATTTTGACGTACTCTAAACATGTTTGGATGCAATCTAAGTATGTTTCGACGCACTGTAAACATGTTTGGATGCACTCTAAGTATGTTTTGATGCACTCTAAACGTGTTTCGACGAACTCTAACATCTTTTCTTGCACTCTAAACATGTTTTCGACGCACTCTAAACTTGTTTTGACGCACTTTAAATGTGTTTGGACGCACTCTAAACATGTTTATACGAACTCTAAACGTGTTTTGATGTTCTCTAAGTATATTTCAACATACTCTAAACATGTTTGGATGCACTCTAAATATGTTTCGACGCACTCTAAACGTGTTTGGATATAATCTAAGAATGTTTCGATGCACTCTAAATATGTTTCGACGAACTCTAAACATCTTTTGTTACATTCTAAACATGTTTCGATGCACTCTAAACATGTTTCGACGCACTCTAAATATGCTTTGACGCACTCTAAAAATGTTT
>NW_010966493.1:27521-29134 GCF_000463585.1 Tarenaya hassleriana
AAACATACTTAGATTGCATCCAAACATGTTTAGAGTACGTCAAAATATACTTAGAGAGCATCGAAACACGTTTAGAGTGCGTCCAAACATGTTTAGAGTGTGTCCAAACACTTTTGCAGTGCATCCAAACATGTTTAGAGTGCATCGAAACATTTTTAGAGTGCGTCAAAACATGTTTAGAGTGCGTCGAAACATGTTTAGAGTGCAATAAAAGATGTTTAGAGTGCGTCAAAACATGTTTAGAGTGCGTCGAAACATGTTTAGAGTGCAATAAAAGATGTTTAGAGTTCGCCGAAACATGTTTAGAGTGCGTCGAAACATAATAAGATTGCATCCAAACATGTTTAGAGTGCATTAAAACAATTTTAGAGTGCGTCGAAACATATCTAGAATGCGTCAAAACATGTTTAGAGTTCGTCTAAACACGTTTAGAGTGCATCCTAACATGTTTAACTCTAAACATATTTGGATGCACTCCAAAAGTGTTTGGACGCACTCTAAACGTGTTTTAACGCACTCTAAACATGTTTCGATGCTCTTTAAGTATATTTCAACGCACTCTAAACATATTTGTATATTATGCCTTTAATTATTATCAATCATATCAAATCTCCATATTTTGTTTCTATATCAACAATTTGGGTGCACTCTATGTATGTTTCGACGCACTCTAAACGTGTTTCAACGAACTCTAACATATTTTCTTGTACTCTAAACATGTTTTCGACGCACTCTAAACTTGTTTTGACGCACTCTAAACATGTTAGGATGCACTCTAAACGTGTTTAGACGAACTCTAAACATGTTTTGACGCATTCTAGATATGTTTCGACGCACTCTAAAATTGTTTTAATGCACTCTAAACATGTTTGGATGCAATCTTATTATGTTTCGACGCACTCTAAACATGTTTTGACGCACTGTAAAAACGTGTTGATTCACTCTAAACATGTTTCGATGTTCTCTAAGTATATTTCAACATACTCTAAACATGTTTGGATGCACTCTAAGTATTTTTCGACGCACTCTAAACGTGTTTTGACGAACTCTAAACAATTTTTTTGCACTCTAAACAAGTTTTGACGCACTCAAAATTTGTTTCGACGCACTCTAAACATGTTAGGATGCACTCTAAACGTCTTTGGAGGCACTAGATGTGCTTGGACGCACTCTAAACGTGTTTGGACGCACTTTAAACATGTTTTGTAGAATTCTAAACATTATTAGACGAATTTTAAAAATATTTCGAGGCACTCTCAATATGTTTTGACGCACTCTAAATATGTTTCGATGCACTCTAAAAATGTTTTAATGCACTCTAAACATGTTTGGATGCACTCTTATTATGTTTCAACACACTCTAAACATGTTTCGACAAACTCTAAACATCTTTTGTTGCACTCTAAACATGTTTCGACGCACTCTAAACATGTTTTGACGCACTCTAAAAATGTTTCGATGCATTCTATACATGTTTGGATGCACTTCAAAATTGTTTGGACACACTCTAAACGTGTTTGGACGCACTCTAAACGTTTTTCAATGCTCTCTAAGTATATTTCGACGCACTCTAAACATGTTTGGATATAATCTAAGAATGTTTCGATGCACTC
>NW_010966493.1:29645-30775 GCF_000463585.1 Tarenaya hassleriana
CGCACTCTAAACATCTTTGGATGCACTCTAAGTATTTTTCGACGCACTCTAAACGTGTTTTGACGAACTCTAAACATTTTTTTTGCACTCTAAACAAGTTTTGACGCACTCGAAACTTGTTTCGACACACTCTAAACATGTTAGGATGCACTCTAAACGTCTTTGGAGGCACTAGTTGTGTTTGGACGCACTCTAAACGTGTTTGGACGCACTTTAAACATGTTTTGTAGAATTCTAAACATTATTAGACGAATTTTAAAAATGTTTCGAGGCACTCTCAATATTCTTTGACACACTCTAAAAATGTTCTGACGCACTCTAAACATGTTTGGATGCAATCTAAAAGTGTTTGGACGCACTCTAAACGTGTTTGGACGCACGCTAAACGTTTTTGGACGCACACTAAATGTGTTTGGATGCACTCTTAACATGTTTCGACGCACTGTAAAAATGTTTCTATGCTCTCTAAACATGTTTGGATGCACTCTAAGAATGTTTTGCCGCACTCTAAACATGTTTGGATGCACTCTAAATGTGTTTGGACGCACTCTAAACGTGTTTCGACGAACTCTAACATCTTTTCTTGCACTCTAAACATGTTTTCGACGCACTCTAAACTTGTTTTGACGCACTCTAAACATGTAAGGATGCACTCTAAACGTGTTTAGACGAACTCTAAACATGTTTTGACGCATTCTAGATATGTTTCGACGCACTCTAAAATTGTTTTAATGCACTCTAAACATGTTTGGATGCACTTTATTATGTTTCGACGCACTCTAAACATGTTTCGGCGAACTCTAAACATCTTTTATTGCACTCTAAACATGTTTCGACGCACTCTAAACATGTTTTGACGCACTCTAAAAATGTTTCAATGCACTCTAAACATGTTTCGATGCACTGCAAAAGTGTTTGGACACACTCTAAACATGTTTGGACGCACTCTAAACGTATTTCGATGCTCTCTAAGTATATTTTGACGCACTTTAAATATGTTTGGATGCAATCTAAGTATGTTTCGACGCACTGTAAACATGTTTGGATGCACTCTAAGTATGTTTCGATGCACTCTAAACGTGTTTTGACGAACTCTAAACATCTTTTGTTGCACTCTAAACATGTTTTGA
>NW_010966493.1:30893-31118 GCF_000463585.1 Tarenaya hassleriana
TGTTTCGATGCTCTTTAAATATATTTCGACGCACTCTAAACATGTTTCAATACACTTTAAACATGTTTCGACGAACTCTAAACACCTTTTGTTTGCATCTCTAACATCTTTTGTTGCATTCTAAACATGTTTTGACGCACTCTAAACATGTTTTGACGCACTCTAAACATGTTTGGATGCACTATAAGTATGTTTCGACGCACTCTAAATATGTTTGGATGCACT
>NW_010966493.1:31133-33236 GCF_000463585.1 Tarenaya hassleriana
TTTAAACATGTTTTGATGCACTCTAAACATGTTAGGATGCACTCTAAACGTGTTTGGAGGCACTAGATGTGTTTGGACGCACTCTAAACGTGTTTGGATGCACTCTAAACATGTTTAGATGAATTCTAAACATGTTTTGACGCACTCTAAATATGCTTTGACGCACTCTAAAAATGTTTGGATGCAATCTAAAAGTTTTTGAACGCACTCCAAAGACGCACTCTAAATATGCTACGAACTCTAAACATCTTTTGTTGCACTGTAAAAATGTTTCGACATACTCTAAACATGTTTTGACGCACTTTAAAAATGTTTCGATGCACTCTAAATGTGTTTGGACGAGCTCTAAACATCTTTTGTTGCACTCTAAACATGTTTCAATACACTTTAAACATGTTTCGACGAACTCTAAACACCTTTTGTTTGCATTCTAAACATGTTTCGATGCACTCTATTTGACGCACTCTAAACATGTTAGGATGCACTCTAAACGTGTTTAGACGAACTCTAAACATGTTTCGACGCACTCTAAATATGTTTCGACGCACTCTAAAAATGTTTTAATGCACTCTAAACATGTTTGGATGCACTCTAAATGTGTTTGGACGCACTCTAAACGTATTTTGGTGCACTGTAAACATGTTTAGACGAACTCTAAACATGTTTTGACGCACTCTGAAAATATTTTAATGCACTCTAAACATGTTTAGATGCACTCCAAACATGTTTAGACGAACTCTAAACATGTTTCGAGGCACGCTAAATATGTTTTGACGCACTGTAAAAATGTGTCGATTCACTCTAAACATTTTTGGTTGCACTCCATAAGTGTTTGGACACACTCTAAACGTGTTTAGACGCACTCTAAACGTGTTTCGATGCTCTCTAAATATATTTCGACGCCTTCTAAACATATTTGGATGCACTCTAAGTATGTTTCGACCACTCTAAACGTGTTTCGACGAACTCTAAACATCTTTCGTTGCACTCTAAAAATGTTTTGATGCACTCTAAACATGTTAGTATGCACTCTAAACGTATTTAGACGAACTGTAAACATGTTTCGACGCACTCTAAATATGTTTCGACGCACTCTAAAAATGTTTTAATGCACTCTAAACATGTTTGGATGCACTCTTATTATATTTCGACGCACTCTTCCCATGTTTCGACGAACTCTAAACATCTTTTGTTGCACTCTAAACATGTTTCGACGCACTCTAAACATGTTTTGACGCACTCTAAAAATGTTTCGATGCATTCTATACATGTTTGGATGCACTCCAAAGTGTTTGGACACACTCTAAACGTGTTTGGACACACTCTAAACGTTTTTCAATGCTCTCTAAGTATATTTCGACGCACTCTAAACATGTTTGGATATAATCTAAACGTGTTTGGACGCACTCTAAGTATGTTTGGAGGCACTCTTAACATGTTTCCACGCACTCTAAAAATGTTTCGATGCTCTCTAAACATGTTTGGATGCACTCTTATTATGTTTCGACGCACTCTTCCCATGTTTCGACGAACTCTAAACATCTTTTGTTGCACTCTAAACATGTTTCGACGCACTCTAAACATGTTTTGACGCACTCTAAAAATGTTTCGATGCATTCTATACATGTTTGGATGCACTCCAAAGTGTTTGGACACACTCTAAACGTGTTTGGACACACTCTAAACGTTTTTCAATGCTCTCTAAGTATATTTCGACGCACTCTAAACATGTTTGGATATAATCTAAACGTGTTTGGACGCACTCTAAGTATGTTTGGAGGCACTCTTAACATGTTTCCACGCACTCTAAAAATGTTTCGATGCTCTCTAAACATGTTTGGATGCACTCTAACTATGTTTCGATGCACTCTAAACGTGTTTTGACGAACTCTAAACATCTTTTGTTGCACTCTAAACATGTTTCGACGCACTCTAAACATGTTTTGACGCACTCTAAAAATGTTTCGATGCATTCTATACATGTTTGGATGCACTCCAAAGTGTTTGGACACACTCTAAACGTGTTTGGACACACTCTAAACGTTTTTCAATGCTCTCTAAGTATATTTCGACGCACTCTAAACATGTTTGGATATAATCTAA
>NW_010966493.1:33293-34149 GCF_000463585.1 Tarenaya hassleriana
TTTAAACATGTTTTGATGCACTCTAAACTTGTTTCGACATACTCTAAACATGTTAGGATGCACTCTAAACGTGTTTGGAGGCACTAGATGTGTTTGGACGCACTCTAAACGTGTTTGGATGCACTCTAAACATGTTTAGATGAATTCTAAACATGTTTTGACGCACTCTAAATATGCTTTGACGCACTCTAAAAATGTTTGGATGCAATCTAAAAGTTTTTGAACGCACTCCAAAGACGCACTCTAAATATGCTTTGACGCACTCTAAAAATGTTTGGATGCAATCTAAAAGTTTTTGGACGCACTCTAAACGTGTTTGGATGCACTCCAAACGTGTTTGGACGCACTCTAAGTATGTTTGGAGGCACTCTTAACATGTTTTCACGCACTCTAAAAATGTTTCGATGCTCTCTAAACATGTTTGGATGCACTTTAAGTATGTTTCGATGCACTCTAAACGTGTTTTAACGAACTCTAAACATCTTTTGTTGCACTCTAAACATGTTTTGATGCACTCTAAACATGTTAGGATGCACTCTAAACGTGTTTGGAGGCACTAGATGTGTTTGGACGCACTCTAAACGTGTTTTGATGCACTCTAAACATGTTTAGATGAATTCTAAACATGTTTTGACGCACTCTAAATATGCTTTGACGCACTCTAAAAATGTTTGGATGCAATCTAAAAGTTTTTGAACGCACTCCAAAGACGCACTCTAAATATGCTTTGACGCACTCTAAAAATGTTTGGATGCAATCTAAAAGTTTTTGAACGCACTCCAAAGACGCACTCTAAATATGCTTTGACGCACTCTAAAAATGTTTGGATGCAATCTAAAAGTTTTTGAACGCACTC
>NW_010966493.1:34334-34700 GCF_000463585.1 Tarenaya hassleriana
TGCGTCCAAACACGTTTGGAGTGCATCCAAACACGTTTAGAGTGCGTCCAAAAACTTTTAGATTGCATCCAAACATTTTTAGAGTGCGTCAAAGCATATTTAGAGTGCGTCTTTGGAGTGCGTTCAAAAACTTTTAGATTGCATCCAAACATTTTTAGAGTGCGTCAAAGCATATTTAGAGTGCGTCTTTGGAGTGCGTTCAAAAACTTTTAGATTGCATCCAAACATTTTTAGAGTGCGTCAAAGCATATTTAGAGTGCGTCAAAACATGTTTAGAATTCATCTAAACATGTTTAGAGTGCATCCAAACACGTTTAGAGTGTGTCCAAACACATCTAGTGCCTCCAAACACGTTTAGAGTGCATC
>NW_010966493.1:35861-37162 GCF_000463585.1 Tarenaya hassleriana
TCCAAACATGTTTAGAGTGCATTAAAACATTTTTAGAGTGCGTCGAAACATATTTAGAGTGCGTCGAAACATGTTTACAGTTCGTCTAAATACGTTTAGAGTGCATACTAACATGTTTAGAGTGCATCAAAACATTTTTAGAGTGCAACGAAAGATGTTTAGAGTTCGTCGAAACACGTTTAGAGTGGTCGAAACATACTTAGAGTGCATCCAAATATGTTTAGAAGGCGTCGAAATATATTTAGAGAGCATCGAAACACGTTTAGAGTGCGTCTAAACACGTTTAGAGTGTGTCCAAACACTTATGGAGTGCAACCAAAAATGTTTAGAGTGAATCGACACATTTTTACAGTGCGTCAAAACATATTTAGCGTGCCTCGAAACATGTTTAGAGTTCGTCTAAACATGTTTGGAGTGCATCTAAACATGTTTAGAGTGCATTAAAATATTTTCAGAGTGCGTCAAAACATGTTTAGAGTTCGTCTAAACATGTTTACAGTGCACCAAAATACGTTTAGAGTGCGTCCAAACACATTTAGAGTGCATCCAAACATGTTTAGAGAGCATCGAAACATTTTTAGAGTGCGTGGAAACATGTTAAGAGTGCCTCCAAACATACTTAGAGTGCGTCCAAACACGTTTAGAGTGCATCCAAACACGTTTAGAGTGCGTTCAAAAACTTTTAGATTGCATCCAAACATTTTTAGAGTGCGTCAAAGCATATTTAGAGTGCGTCTTTGGAGTGCGTTCAAAAACTTTTAGATTGCATCCAAACATTTTTAGAGTACGTCAAAGCATATTTAGAGTGCGTCTTTGGAGTGCGTTCAAAAACTTTTAGATTGCATCCAAACATTTTTAGAGTGCGTCAAAGCATATTTAGAGTGTAAACGTGTTTGGATGCACTCTAAACATGTTTAGATGAATTCTAAACATGTTTTGACGCACTCTAAATATGCTTTGACGTACTCTAAAAATGTTTGGATGCAATCTAAAAGTTTTTGAATGCACTCCAAAGACGCACTCTAAATATGCTTTGACGCACTCTAAAAATGTTTGGATGCAATCTAAAAGTTTTTGGACGCACTCTAAACGTGTTTGGATGCACTCCAAACGTGTTTGGACGCACTCTAAGTATGTTTGGAGGCACTCTTAACATGTTTCCACGCACTCTAAAAATGTTTCGATGCTCTCTAAACATGTTTGGATGCACTCTAACTATGTTTCGATGCACTCTAAACGTGTTTTGACGAACTCTAAACATATTTTGTTGCACTCTAAACATGTTTTGATGCACTCTAAAC
>NW_010966493.1:38833-39475 GCF_000463585.1 Tarenaya hassleriana
TTTAAACATGTTTTGATGCACTCTAAACTTGTTTCGACATACTCTAAACATGTTAGGATGCACTCTAAACGTGTTTGGAGGCACTAGATGTGTTTGGACGCACTCTAAACGTGTTTGGATGCACTCTAAACATGTTTAGATGAATTCTAAACATGTTTTGACGCACTCTAAATATGCTTTGACGCACTCTAAAAATGTTTGGATGCAATCTAAAAGTTTTTGAACGCACTCCAAAGACGCACTCTAAATATGCTTTGACGCACTCTAAAAATGTTTGGATGCAATCTAAAAGTTTTTGGACGCACTCTAAACGTGTTTGGATGCACTCCAAACGTGTTTGGACGCACTCTAAGTATGTTTGGAGGAACTCTTAACATGTTTCCACGCACTCTAAAAATGTTTCGATGCTCTCTAAACATGTTTGGATGCACTCTAACTATGTTTTGATGCACTATAAACATGTTTGGATGCATTCTAATGTGTTTGGACGCACTCTAAACATGTTTTGGTGCACTCTAAACATGTTTAGACGAACTCGTCTAAACATGTTTTGACGCACTCTGAAAATATTTTAATGCACTCTAAACATGTTTAGATGCACTCCAAACATGTTTAGACGAACTCTAAACATGTTTCGAGGCA
>NW_010966493.1:43469-43991 GCF_000463585.1 Tarenaya hassleriana
TTAGAGTGCATCCAAACATGTTTAGAAGGCGTCGAAATATATTTAGAGAGCATCGAAACACGTTTAGAGTGCGTCTAAACACGTTTAGAGTGTGTCCAAACACTTATGGAGTGCAACCAAAAATGTTTAGAGTGAATCGACACATTTTTACAGTGCGTCAAAACATATTTAGCGTGCCTCGAAACATGTTTAGAGTTCGTCTAAACATGTTTGGAGTGCATCTAAACATGTTTAGAGTGCATTAAAATATTTTCAGAGTGCGTCAAAACATGTTTAGAGTTCGTCTAAACATGTTTACAGTGCACCAAAATACGTTTAGAGTGCGTCCAAACACATTTAGAGTGCATCCAAACATGTTTAGAGAGCATCAAAACATTTTTAGAGTGCGTCGAAACATATTTAGAGTGCGTCGAAACATGTTTACAGTTCGTCTAAATACGTTTAGAGTGCATACTAACATGTTTAGAGTGCATCAAAACATTTTTAGAGTGCAACGAAAGATGTTTAGAGTTCGTCGAAACA
>NW_010966493.1:44008-46529 GCF_000463585.1 Tarenaya hassleriana
ATGCACTCTAAACGTGTTTTGACGAACTCTAAACATCTTTTGTTGCAGTTTAAACATGTTTTGATGCACTATAAACTTGTTTCGACATACTCTAAACATGTTAGAATGCACTCTAAACGTGTTTGGAGGCACTAGATGTGTTTGGACACACTCTAAACGTGTTTGGATGCACTCTAAACATGTTTAGATGAATTCTAAACATGTTTTGACGCACTCTAAATATGCTTTGACGCACTCTAAAAATGTTTGGATGCAATCTAAAAGTTTTTGAACGCACTCCAAAGACGCACTCTAAATATGCTTTGACGCACTCTAAAAATGTTTGGATGCAATCTAAAAGTTTTTGAACGCACTCCAAAGACGCACTCTAAATATGCTTTGACGCACTCTAAAAATGTTTGGATGCAATCTAAAAGTTTTTGAACGCACTCTAAACGTGCTTGGATGCACTCTAAACGTGTTTGGACGCACTCTAAGTATGTTTGGAGGCACTCTTAACATGTTTTCACGCACTCTAAAAATGTTTCGATGCTCTCTAAACATGTTTGGATGCACTCTAACTATGTTTCGATGCACTCTAAACGTGTTTTGACGAACTCTAAACATCTTTTGTCGCTCTTTAAACATGTTTTGATGCACTCTAAACTTGTTTCGACATACTCTAAACATGTTAGGATGCACTCTAAACGTGTTTGGAGGCACTAGATGTGTTTGGACACACTCTAAACGTGTTTGGATGCACTCTAAACATGTTTAGATGAATTCTAAACATGTTTTGACGCACTCTAAATATGCTTTGACGCACTCTAAAAATGTTTGGATGCAATCTAAAAGTTTTTGAACGCACTCCAAAGACGCACTCTAAATATGCTTTGACGCACTCTAAAAATGTTTGGATGCAATCTAAAAGTTTTTGAACGCACTCCAAAGACGCACTCTAAATATGCTTTGACGCACTCTAAAAATGTTTGGATGCAATCTAAAAGTTTTTGAACTCACTCTAAACGTGTTTGGATGCACTCTAAACGTGTTTGGACGCACTCTAAGTATGTTTGGAGGCACTCATAACATGTTTCCACGCACTCTAAAAATGTTTCGATGCTCTCTAAACATGTTTCGATGCTCTCTAAACATGTTTGGATGCACTCTAAATGTGTTTGGACACACTCTAAACGTATTTTGGTGCACTGTAAACATGTTTAGACGAACTCTAAACATGTTTTGACGCACTCTGAAAATATTTTAATGCACTCTAAACATGTTTAGATGCACTCCAAACATGTTTAGACGAACTCTAAACATGTTTCGAGGCACGCTAAATATGTTTTGACGCACTGTAAAAATGTGTCGATTCACTCTAAACATTTTTGGTTGCACTCCATAAGTGTTTGGACACACTCTAAACGTGTTTGGATGCACTCTAAACATGTTTAGATGAATTCTAAACATGTTTTGACGCACTCTAAATATGCTTTGACGCACTCTAAAAATGTTTGGATGCAATCTAAAAGTTTTTGGACGCACTCTAAACGTGTTTGGATGCACTCCAAACGTGTTTGGACGCACTCTAAATATGTTTGGAGGCACTCTTAACATGTTTCCACGCACTCTAAAAATGTTTCGATGCTCTCTAAACATGTTTGGATGCACTCTAACTATGTTTCGATTCAAAAACTTTTAGATTGCATCCAAACATTTTTAGAGTGCGTCAAAGCATATTTAGAGTGCGTCTTTGGAGTGCGTTCAAAAACTTTTAGATTGCATCCAAACATTTTTAGAGTGCGTCAAAGCATATTTAGAGTGCGTCAAAACATGTTTAGAATTCATCTAAACATGTTTAGAGTGCATCAAAACACGTTTAGAGTGCGTCCAAACACATCTAGTGCCTCCAAACACGTTTAGAGTGCATCCTAACATGTTTAGAGTGCATCAAAACATGTTTAGAGTGCAACAAAAGATGTTTAGAGTTCGTCAAAACACGTTTAGAGTGCATCGAAACATAGTTAGAGTGCATCCAAACATGTTTAGAGAGCATCGAAACATTTTTAGAGTGCGTGGAAACATGTTAAGAGTGCCTCCAAACATACTTAGAGTGCGTCCAAACACGTTTAGAGTGCATCCAAGCACGTTTAGAGTGCGTTCAAAAACTTTTAGATTGCATCCAAACATTTTTAGAGTGCGTCAAAGCATGTTTGGATGCACTTTAACTATGTTTCGATGCACTCTAAACGTGTTTTGACGAACTCTAAACATCTTTTGTCGCTCTTTAAACATGTTTGGATGCACTTTAACTATGTTTCGATGCACTCTAAACGTGTTTTGACGAACTCTAAACATCTTTTGTCGCTCTTTAAACATGTTTTGATGCACTCTAAACTTGTTTCGACATACTCTAAACATGTTAGGATGCACTCTAAACGTGTTTGGAGGCACTAGATGTGTTTGGACACACTCTAAACGTGTTTGGATGCACTCTAAACATGTTTAGATGAATTCTAAACATGTTTTGACGCACTCTAAA
>NW_010966493.1:46837-47448 GCF_000463585.1 Tarenaya hassleriana
TTTAAACATGTTTTGATGCACTCTAAACTTGTTTCGACACACTCTAAACATGTTAGGATGCACTCTAAACGTGTTTGGAGGCACTAGATGTGTTTGGACGCACTCTAAACGTGTTTTGATGCACTCTAAACATGTTTAGATGAATTCTAAACATGTTTTGACGCACTCTAAATATGCTTTGACGCACTCTAAAAATGTTTGGATGCAATCTAAAAGTTTTTGAACGCACTCCAAAGACGCACTCTAAATATGCTTTGACGCACTCTAAAAATGTTTGGATGCAATCTAAAAGTTTTTGAACGCACTCCAAAGACGCACTCTAAATATGCTTTGACGGACTCTAAAAATGTTTGGATGCAATCTAAAAGTTTTTGAACGCACTCTAAACGTGTTTGGATGCACTCTAAACGTGTTTGGACGCACTCTAAGTATGTTTGGAGGCACTCTTAACATGTTTCCACGCACTCTAAAAATGTTTCGATGCTCTCTAAACATGTTTGGATGCACTCTAAGTATGTTTCGATGCACTCTAAACGTGTTTTGACGAACTCTAAACATCTTTTGTCGCTCTTTAAACATGTTTTGATGCACTCTAAACTTGTTTCGACATA
>NW_010966493.1:47483-65972 GCF_000463585.1 Tarenaya hassleriana
GTGTTTGGACGCACTCTAAACGTGTTTTGGTGCACTCTAAACATGTTTAGACGAACTCGTCTAAACATGTTTTGACGCACTCTGAAAATATTTTAATGCACTCTAAACATGTTTAGATGCACTCCAAACATGTTTAGACGAACTCTAAACATGTTTCGAGGCACGCTAAATATGTTTTGACGCACTGTAAAAATGTGTCGATTCATTCTAAACATTTTTGGATGCACTCCAAAAGTGTTTGGACACACTCTAAACGTGTTTGGACGCACTCTAAATGTTTTTCGATGCTCTCTATGTATATTTCGACGCACTCTAAACAAGTTCGGATGCACTCTAAGTATGTTTCGACGCACTCTAAACATGGTTGGATGCACTTTAAGTATGTTTCGATGCACTCTAAACGTGTTTTGACGAACTCTAAACATCTTTTGTTGCAGTCTAAACATGTTTTGACGCACTCTAAACTCGTTTCGATGCACTCTAAACATGTTAGGATGCACTCTAAACGTGTTTGGAGGCACTAGATGTGTTTGGACGTATTCTCAACGTGTTTGGACGCTCTCTAAACATGTTTAGACGAATTCTAAATATGTTTCGACGCACTCTAAATATGCTTTGACGCACTCTAAAAATGTTTCGACGCACTCTAAACATGTTTGGATGCAATCTAAAAGTGTTTGGATGCACTCTAAACGTGTTTGGACACACTCTAAACGTGTTTGGGCGTACTCTAAGTATGTTTGGACGCACTCTTAACATGTTTCAACGCACTCTAAAAATGTTTCGATGCTCTCTAAACATATTTGGATGCACTCTAAGAATGTTTTGACGCACTCTAAACATGTTTGGATGCAGTCTAAACATGTTTTGGTGCACTCTAAACATGTTTAGATGAACTCTAAACGACGCACTCTGAAAATATTTTAATGCACTCTAAACATGTTTAGATGCACTCCAAATATGTTTAGACGAACTCTAAACATATTTCGAGGCATTCTAAATATGTTTTGGTATATTTCGATGCACTCTAAACGTGTTTTGACGAACTCTAAACATCGTTTGTTGCACTCTAAGCATGTTTTGACGCACTCTAAACATGTTTCGACGGACTCTAAAATGTTACGATGCACTCTAAAGTGTTTGGAGGCACTAGATGTGTTTGGATGCACTCTAAACGTGTTTGGACGCATTGTAAACATGTTTTGATGCTCTCTAAGTATATTTCGACGCACTCTAAACATGTTTGGATACACTCTAAGTATGTTTCGATGCACTCTAAATATGTTTTGACGAACTCTAAATATCTTTCGTTGCACACTAAACATGTTTCGATGCACTGTAAACATGTTTCGACGCACTATAAACATGTTTCAATGGACTGTAAACATGTTAGGATGCACTCTAAACGTGTTTGGACACACTCTAAACCTCTAAACGTGTTTGGACTCACTCTAAATGAGTTTATACGAACTCTAAACATGTTTGGATGCATTCTAAGTATTTTCGACGAACTCTAAACATGTTTTGTAGCAATGTAAACAAGTTTTGACGCACTCTAAACTTGTTTCGACACACTCTAAACATGTTAGGATGCGTTCTAAACGTGTTTGGAGGCACTAGATGTGTTTGGATGCACTCTAAACGTGTTTGGAGGCACTTTAAATATGTTTTGTAGAATTCTAAACATGTTAAGACGAATTCTAAACATATTTTGATGCACTCTAAACATGTTTGGATGCACTCTAAGTATGTTTCGATGCACTCTAAACGTGTTTTGACGAACTCTAAACATCTTTTGTTGCACTCTAAACATGTTTTGACGCACTCTAAACTTGTTTTGACACACTCAAACTTGTTAGGATGTACTCTAAATATGTTTGGAGGCATTAGATGTGTTTGGACGCACTCTAAATATGTTTGGATGCACTCTAAACATGTTTAGACGAATTCTAAACATGTTTCGACGCACTCTAAATATGCTTCCACGCACTCTAAACATGTTTCGACGCACTCTAAACATGTTTGGATGCAAATTAAAAGTGTTTGGATGCACTCTAAACGTGTTTGGACGCACTCTAAACGTGTTTGAATGCACTCTAAGTATGTTTCGACGCACTCGAAACGTGTTTTGACGAACTCTAAACATCTTTTGTTGTACTCTAAACATGTATTGACGCACTCTAAACTTTTTTCGACGCACTCTAAACATGTGAGGATGCACTCTAAACGTGTTTGGAGGCACTAGATGTGTTTGGACGCACTCTAAACGTGTTTGGACACACTCTAAACATGTTTAGATGAATTTTAAACATGTTTCGACGCACTCTAAATATGCTTCGACGCACTTTAAAAATGTTTCAACGCACTCTAAACATGTTTCGATCAAATCTAAAAGTGTTTGGACGCACTCTAAACGTGTTTGGATGCTCTTTAAATGGTTTGGATGCACTCTAAGTATGTTTGGATGCACTCTTAACATGTTTCGACGCACTCTAAAAATGTTTCGATGCTCTCTAAACATTTTTGGATGCACTCTAATAATGTTTTGACGCACTCTAAACATGTTTGGATGCACTCTAAATGTGTTTGGACGCACTCTAAACGTGTTTTGGTACACTCTAACCATGTTTAGACGAACTCTAAATATGTTTCGACGCACTCTAAAAATGTTTTAATGCATTCTAAACATGTTTAGATGCACTCCAAACATGTTTAGACAAACTCTAAACATGTTTCGAGGCACTCTAAATATGTTTTGACGCACTGTAAAAATGTGTCGATGCACTCTAAACATGTTTGGATGCACTCTAAAAGTGTTTGGACACACTCTAAACGTGTTTCGATGAACTTTAACATCTTTTTTTGCACTTTAAACATGTTTCGACGCACTCTAAACATATTTTGACGCACTCTAAACATGTTAGGATGCACTCTAAACGTGTTTAGACGAACTCTAACCATGTTTCGACACTCTAAATATGTTTCGACGCATTCTAAAAATGTTTTAATGCACTCTAAACATGTTTGGATGCACTCTTATTATGTTTCGACGCACTCTAAACATGTTTCGACGAAGTCTTAACATCTTTTGTTGCACTCTATGTTGAAGGACAAAGTGTTAAAGGACAAACATATCGGTTCGGACGAACACGATATTACGGTTCGGTCGAACGAGTTGATAAAATTCAGACAAACAAGAAACGAAGACATGCATGGAAGTTCTAAATATGGAGATTACGATCAGGCAACAATCTACAATTATGGAGAATATATTCTGGTCTATTTGCAGAATAAAGAAATGAAGTGAATCATGCAACATATACACCAAGACATATTTATTTCCTTTTGTCTACATGTATTACCATTTCCTGTAACTACCCGTTTCTATACTTTCCTTTATTTTATTTGTCATATTATGTATATATGTAGCACTCTTGGATGTACATTCTAATATGAGAAATAAAGTGATCTTTTTTCTTTATCATGCAAGATCACCTCTCTTTGCTTTAGTGTTCTTCATTTCTTAACATTCAAATATTTAAGAAATCTACATGGTATCAGAGCAGCGTTGCGATCTGGAATATATGTTTCTCTTTTTTCTAATTTTCTAATCTCTTCTTTCTTTTGCGTTTTGGATATCCAAATTGTTCAAAGGGGAGTAAAAAAAACCAGATTCAAACGATGTGCTATGACAAAAAGAAGTCAAAGCTAAAAAACTCTAAGATCAAGCAAGATGCTATGACAAAAAGAGTTAAAGCTAGAACTTTAAAGTCAAGCGAAGTGATTTGAAAAAGGTTAGTACTCTCTAAATGAATGAGATTTGGTGTCTATGGATTGTTCTAAAATCAGTGAAGTTTTTCATCATTTTGTTTTATCTTCAAGATTGATTTTTGAATTCTCTCAAAATCAATCTTGAGGGAAAATGTTGAAATAGGAAGAAAATATGGAGATTTGATATGATTGATAATAATTAAAGGCATTATATCAATTAAGAATAAAATATATATCGTATCAATTATATTTTGCCTTATTTGTTTCTTTCGTATCTTTATTTCTTTGTTTCTTTCCATACCTTTTCCTATAAATGTATGGATTATTTTCATTGTAATGTAACAAGAAGAAGAGATGTAGCAATAAAAGTGTTTCCGTTCTTTTATCTTTTGTTCTTTCTTTCTAATTTAATTTCCGCATTTTATTTTTCAATATGGTATCAGAGCACTAAGATCTTTTGATCCCTCTGTTACAATTTTCTTTTTAATTCCGCTGCAAATCAAAAACTCTTCAATGGAGTTTCATATGCCAAAGAGGGATGCAGAAATTCTGCAATCTTTCACGTATGTGCGAGCTCTGAATTTCATCCGAAATGTCACAGATGAAATGACATTGGAAGAGATGAAAAGTGAAAGTACAATACTGTGGATCCAACTTGAAGGTCTTCACCCCGCCTCTTGTAGCAGCGATCGAGCAAACATCAATGCAACTCTCATTTACCTCTCCATGCTAGATGGTTCTTTCAACGAATTAAGCCTTCAAATACTCAGTAAGGAATCTCTCCCATCTATTAATGAAACTAGAGGAATGGTGAGCAAAGAGAACCTGGATAGGCTACTACAAGGGAGAACAACAAGTAAGTACACTGAAACCGAATATTACAATCATGCATATTATGGTTATTGTGCTAACGTTTTGCAGAGGCTACAAGATGAAGCCATGCAACCCAAAGAAAACGACCTATCCATCCAAGCTGAAAAGGAAGACAGTGGAAACCTATCAGCCCTTATGGTTCAAGAAACCAAAGAAGATCAAAAGGATATCATCCTTGATGACAAGGTAGTCGAGGAAAAGCATAAAGAGACTAATCCTACGAACAATGAAAAACAGATTTTGGGAAGAAGAGATGAGGAAGAAAAAGAGGGATGGGCCAAGCACGAGACTTTTGTGGACGACTTCCAAGAGAACAAAAAGTTCAAAGTCGAAGCGAGGACCAAAGAGACGATGCTTATGCCCATTTACAGCAATCCATTTCGGTTATCTCGGTTCCCTTTACAATTTGTTTTCACAACTGATTTATTTGTATCCTTTAGTGTGTTTGGACAAGGAGTGCTTACAGGACCTAAGAAGAATTATTGGAAACCGAAATCTGATTTCTATGGCACAGACACAACCGACATCACAATCGCATGCAATGAACATATCATCTTGCTCATACCCGAGAGCAATATCACCATGAAGGACAACCCATGGCTCCCTTTATCCCTTAAGGATTTTGATTTCCCCATCAAAGACATATTCAACGATACTTGGTGTGAGGGAGAGGTGATGTTGACATTCCACAACAAAAGTAAGTTACTCAGCTTATTCAAACAAAATTATTATCAAGTTTTTTCTTGTTTACAAGTTTTAGAAACGAAGAAACCGCCTTCGATGCCGATGAAAGAGATGTGGAACCCACAAGATATGTACCTCCTCGAAAACAAAAACAATGAAAACCCATTGTTTGAAACAAAAGAAACGAAATTCTTCATTGTCTTTCCAGACCTTGGGTCTGAGGGGGAATATAAGATGAAACTTCAAATCAAAGGTAAAACACTCTATCTTCTTTTGTTTGACTATAGTCATATTTTCGCAACCTTATGTTCGGGTTTTTATGAAAAACGGAGTGTCTTGGCCTCCCTTGTGTTCGTTAATTTGTTTGGTGAGTATGTACAGAACTTAGGAACCAATCTAAAGATGTATCACAACTATGAGAGGGAACAACGGAAGCAGATGCAACACACATGGATGGCCTTTTGGAACCATGAAGGCATTCTGATACACGCACGGTTCTCTAATGGAGCAAGGCTCGGGATAGATTGGAGATTCGGTAGGCTTATGGGCTTCTCACCAAACGATTCCAAGGGATAGTGATGGAGAAGTGTTCTAGGCTTATGAGCACTCAGATTACACTTCAAGAGGAATGGAATGGAATGGGATAGGTGACACCACAAAGAGGGATGGAAAACTCTTTGATTTCGTCACTAACTCTTTGGCTAGGGCTTAGGAATCTCTCTCAAACCTTAACACAAAGAAAAACTCGAAATTGCTTGTATTTGCTCAAGACAACACGAGAATAAGAAGAACAAATGCTCCAATTTTTATTTCTGAAAAGTCTGCTGAAAAATGACATAGATGCAGCCTTTAAATAGGCTAACAAGTGAAAGGAAAAGAGGGAAATTTCGTGCAACAAGAAAAGGAAAAGAAAGATGGCGAAAATACATAAAAGGAAACAAGAATTCTGCAGCAATCTCCTTGTAACGGCTAGTGATGAATATGGCAAGAAATCAATCTCCAATTCAGCTATGGTAAGTCTTCAATTCTGCAGAAATCTAGCCAAAGCTCCCATGAATGATGCTCCAGGATTCTCTAACGGTTATGAGGGATTGGGATCAGACTTCTTGACTTCAAGAGCTTGTTGTGGCAACAAAATTCAGGTAGGGTCGTGGCTGTTCAGGTGTTCCACAACGAATGATGATGAATCAGGTGTTGGACAACAAGAGCTCAAAAACGAGCAGGCTCTTGTTGCTTAATCCGCAAGCTTCTTCGGTTCTTGGATTGTCTTCAAGGGTCTTGACCACGAACTTGTTGATTCTTGAACGCAGGCTCCTTGCTCGTTCCCTTGTGAGTGGTGGATCGGGAATGATCGGAAAGACTGGTTCATTGGTTGTCTCTCCTTGCTTGTCCTCCTCCTTGGCTCCTTTGTGCTCCTCAGCTCCTTTGTGCGTTCCATGGTTTCCTTGCTCCGCTTGCTCCTCGTTTAGCTCATCTAAGTGGATGACCTCATCACATTCGCCCGTCAAGATTGACTTTTCGACATTCCTCCAAGTCAATCTTGAGGGGGAATGTTGAAGGACAAAGTGTTAAAGGACAAACATATCGGTTCGGACGAACACGATATTACGGTTCGGTCGAACGAGTTGATAAAATTCAGACAAACAAGAAACGAAGACATGCATGGAAGTTCTAAATATGGAGATTACGATCAGGCAACAATCTACAATTATGGAGAATATATTCTGGTCTATTTGCAGAATAAAGAAATGAAGTGAATCATGCAACATATACACCAAGACATATTTATTTCCTTTTGTCTACATGTATTACCATTTCCTGTAACTACCCGTTTCTATACTTTCCTTTATTTTATTTGTCATATTATGTATATATGTAACACTCTTGGATGTACATTCTAATATGAGAAATAAAGTGATCTTTTTTCTTTATCATGTAAGATCACCTCTCTTTGCTTTAGTGTTCTTCATTTCTTAACATTCAAATATTTAAGAAATCTACACTCTAAACATGTTTCGACGCACTCTAAACATGTTTTAACGCACTCTAAAAATGTTTCGATGCACTCTAAATATATTTGGATGCACTGCAAAAGTATTTGGACACACTCTAGACGTATTTTAATGCACTCTAAACGTGTTTCGATGCTCTCTAAGTATATTTCGACGCTCTCTAAACATGTTTGGATAAACTCTAAATATGTTTCGACGCACTCTAAACATGTTCGGATGCACTCTAATTATGTTTCGATGCACTCTAAACGTGTTTTGACGAACTCTAAACATCATTTTGTTGCACTCTAAACATGTTTTGACGCACTCTAAATTTGTTTTGACACACTCTAAACATGTTAGGATGCACTCTAAACATGTTTGGAGGCACTAGATGTGTTTGGACGCACTCTAAACATGTTTGGACGCACTCTAAACATGTTTAGATGAATTCCAAACATGTTTCGACGCACTCTAAATATGCTTTGACGCACTTTAAAAATGTCTCGATGCACTCTGAACATGTTTGGATAAAATCTAAAAGTGTTTGGACGCACTGATATAAGCATGGGTCTGTTGGTGTTATTACGTCCTTGTATTGACTGCTATGGAAGGCCTAAGGGCTGCTCTCCACTGTATTAAGTCAAAACGAAGCTTAAGGAAGAAAACAGAAGCAAACATGCCAAAGGGCTCTCGTTTAGCTTCCAGGGAACGTGAATGGGTAAGGGGAGGCGAGGGACACCACAAAGAGTGTGAAAGCTCTTTGATACAGTCCAAAAGTCGAACCCTAATGCAAGAATGCAAGAGAGAAGGAGTTAGAACAGATTTCTCAGCGATGGAGAAAGAAAAACTTCCAGATTCTTATTATTCAAGTCTGTCTTCTGTAGAATACTTGAGCAAGCTTTTATAATGATCAAGCTTGTTTATTCTTAAGGAAAACTCGAAAATTAGGTAAAGAAATAGGAGAAAATCTGTCCTAGCCGTTGGACACATCAGAAACAAAGGAAAAAGGAAAGAAAGTAAAGGAAATAAGGAAAAGGAAAGAAACAAGTCTCCTCCTAGCTGTTGAAACGAATAAGGAAAGTGCCATTTGTGTTGATCCTCTTCCTTTCTTCTCCTAGGTGGTCTTGGAAAGGAAATTTCGTGCTCGACATGAAGAGAATCATCTGATCTTGGTTTAGTTTGGTTTAATCTCCGGTTTTGGCTGATTTTGGTTGGATAATGCAAATGCTCTTGGTTTCTCCAATTAGCACCGGTTCTTGATCTCCTTTGCAAGAATAAGTGTTGTATTCTCCAATCCACTCCTCTAGCAGCCCTCCTATGATGTTGGAGACGAATTGATTTGTCTTTGTGCGAAAACTCCTTGCCCTTGATCTTGTAAGCGGTGGTTCCGGCATCATTGGCATTGTCACGTCTTCGGTTGCCTCTTCTTCATTAGTTTCCTCCTTGGCAGCATCCTCATCCTCTTTAGGATCGATGTCCTCATCATCCCCTCCCCCTTGAGAAGGTTTTGTCCCCAAAACAGATTCACCTACATCAAAAGGAGACAAGTCAGTGATATTAAATGTAGAAGATACGTTATACTCACCGGGAAGCTCCAAGCGGTAGGCGTTGTCGTTGATCTTCTCAAGGATGCGAAATGGGCCATCTCCTCGTGGTGCCAGCTTCGAACTCCGCTTGTTCGGGAACCTTTCTTGTCTCAAGTGTAGCCACACCCAATCTCCTTCTTTGAATGTGATGTTCTTGCGTCCTTTGTTAGCTTGTCGGGTGTATTGCTCCGTTCGTCTTGCTATGTTGTCTCGGACCTTTTGGTGCAGCTTCCTCATTGCTTCTGCCTTCTTTTCCCCATCTACGCTCACCATCTCACGATGAGGAAGAGGTGTGAGGTCAAGTGGCGTGATTGGGTTGAATCCATAGACCACTTCGAATGGTGAGTGTTTTGTAGCCGAATGTGCAGCTCGGTTGTAGGCGAATTCAACATGTGGCAAGCAATCCAACCAATTCTTCAGATTCTTCCCAATTGTAGCTCTTAGAAGAGTCGCTAAGGTCCGGTTTACTACTTCGGTCTGCCCATCAGTTTGCGGATGACATGTAGTGGAGAATAAGAGGCTGGTCCCTAGCTTTCTCCAAAGTGTTTTCCAGAAGTAGCTCACGAACTTAGTACCTCGATCCGATACGATGGTTCTAGACAGGCCATGTAGACGCACAACTTTCTTGATAAATCAGTCCAAGGAAGTGTAGGAATAGGTAGAGGAAGATACAAACCGTGAGGATGTGAACGAGACTTGGCTTTATGACACGTGATACATCGTGCACAAAACCGTTCGACGTCTCGCTTGAGATGAGGCCAGAAGAAATGCTCCTTGATGATGGCTAGCATCTTGTCTACACCAAAATGCCCCATAAGAGCTCCACCATGTGCTTCCTGGAGTATTAAATCTCGCATTGAGCTTTGAGGGATGCACAATCTCTTTTCGCGAAAGAGATATCCGCCATGTATGTAGAAAGGACCATAGGCTCCTTTCCCGCACTCCTTGTAAATATTCCCGAGCTCCGCATCTCCTTGGTATAGCTCCTTGATGAATTCGAATCCCATTATCTTAGCCTCCATAGTGGTGATCAATATGTGTCTCCGAGAAAGAGCATCGGCCACAATGTTGTCTTTGCCCTTCTTGTACTTGATGATGTATGGGAAAGTCTCTATAAACTCCAACCATTTGGCATGCCTCCTCTTGAGTGTAGTTTGGCCCTTAAGATACTTGAGCGTTTCGTGATCCGTGTGAATGATGAATTCCTTAGCCAACAAGTAATGTTGCCAAGTTTCTAGGGATCGAACCAAGGCATACAACTCCTTGTCATACGTCGGATAGTTGAGTGTAGCGCCGCTCAACTTCTCGCTAAAATACGCCACGGGCCGCTTCTCCTGCAGAAGCACAGCTCCTATGCCAATCCCCGATGCATCACATTCAACCTCGAACATCTTGTCAAAGTCCGGTAAAGCCAAAACAGGTGCATTCGTGAGTGGTTCCTTTAGAGCCTTGAATGCGGCTTCATGTGCACTCTCCCACTCGAATGGCTTGTCCTTCTTGATGACAGTCGTAAGAGGTGCAGCTAGAGTGCTGAAATCCTTTACGAAACGCCGGTAAAAACTCGCCAAAGCATGGAAACTTCGTACATGTGCGACGTTGGTTGGTGTAGGCCACTCTTGTATTGCTCTAACCTTCTCTTCGTCTACACGTAACCCCTGTGAACTTACAACAAAGCCTAGGAAAACAATCTCATTAGTGCAAAAGGAGCACTTCTTGAGATTCGCATAAAGACTTTCCTTTCGGAGGGTCTCTAATACTTGCTCAAGATGTACTATGTGATCATCAAAACTCTTGCTGTAAATAAGAATATCATCAAAGTATACGACAACAAATTTACCGATGTAGGCTCGTAGAACATGGTTCATGAGCCGCATGAAGGTGCTGGGTGCGTTGGTAAGACCGAATGGCATGACAAGTCACTCATAGAGCCCTTGTTTTGTCTTAAATGCCATCTTCCATTCATCACCTTCCTGCATTCGCACTTGATGGTATCCGCTCTTGAGATCAATCTTAGGGTTGCTCCACTTAATTCATCAAGCATATCATCAAGGCGTGGAATTGGATGTATGTACTTGATAGTGATGTTGTTTATTGCACGACAGTCCACGCACATTCTCCATGTTCCGTCCTTCTTGGGTACCAACAAGACCGGCACGGCACAAGGACTAAGGCTTTCACGGATATAGCCTTTCTCCAAGAGTTCTTGAACTTGTCTTTGAAGCTCCTTAGTCTCCTCCGGGTTCATCCGGTAGGCGGGTCTGTTTGGTAAAGGTGCCCCTGGAATAAAATCAATTTGATGCTCAATGCCCCTGATTGGAGGCAAACCAGTGGGTGCTTCTTCGGGGAAGAGGTCCTTGAAGCGCTCCAGAAGTTGTGTGATCCTTGCTGGAAGTTCTTGTGTACCTATCTCTGAAATAATCATACACTTGAAGACCATTAGTAACACCGGGCTTTGATTGCTCAAAGCCTTGCAAACCTCATTAGCCTTAAGATAAAAATTAGACTTCTTATCAGTTTCGCTTTCTTTAGACAGCCTAAGTTGCATTTCATGTACTTGTGATGGACTAAGAGGTGCTAACGAGATTTTACGCTTGTTAAAGATAAGAGAATAATGGTTTGTCTTACCATCATGCTTTACCTCTCGATCAAACTGCCAAGGTCGACCCAACAGCATGTGTCCGGCTTGCATTGGCACAACATCGCATAAAACTTCATCTTGGTACTTACCAATGTTGAATAGAACCTTAACCTGTTCGGTTACCTTGCTCTCCTTGGTTGTTCAACCATTGTAGCTTGTAAGGATGCGGGTGCCTTGATATCTCAAGACCTAGCTTTTTAATCATATAGGTGCTAGCAACGTTAGTACAAGAACCACTGTCAATAATAAGACCACATACATTTCCTTTCACCGTACACTTGGTGTGGAAGATCGTTGAATAGAACCTTAACCTGTTCGGTTACCTTGCTCTCCTTGGTTGTTCAACCATTGTAGCTTGTAAGGATGCGGGTGCCTTGATATCTCAAGACCTAGCTTTTTAATCATATAGGTGCTAGCAACGTTAGTACAAGAACCACTGTCAATAATAAGACCACATACATTTCCTTTCACCGTACACTTGGTGTGGAAGATCGTTTCTCATTGAGCAGTTTCGTTGGGATCTATAATGGTGCTAAGACCATGCCTTGTGACTAGCAATTCTCCACTATCCGGGTATTCTATCTCCTCTTCAAGGTCTGCAACATCAGCCTCGTCCATTGATTCATAATCCCCGCTGTCCGTGATAATCATTACACGTTGATTTGGACAATCACGTGCCATATGTCCTCGACCCTTGCACTTAAAACATGTTATCTCACGAGAACGGACGTTAGAAATTGAATTCTGTTTGTTACCATCATTTCTGGATTCCTTTGAAGTCTCTGTTGTTTTGCCTTTAAAGCGTACATCACGCTCCTCGTTCTTTCCCTTGTCATTTGGCTTTGAAATATTCGGATTCCACATGGTCGGTGTGCGTTGTCGGCTATTGCTTGCTTGCTTCCTCTTTATTTGCTGTTCTATTTGGACAGCAAGATGCAAAAGATCAAGTAAATCATGGTAAACTTGCCTTTCTACCTTTCTAGCAACTCGGTCTTGAAGTCCGTCCAAGAATTGAGCCATGACGGTTTCATCATCCTCTTCTATTTCCAGTCGGCTCCTTAGATGTTCAAACTCCTCAAAGTAATCTTCAACCGATCTGTTCCCCTGCGCCAACTTACGATATCGTCTATGTAAATCCCTAGGGAAATGTGGTGGAACATACCTCTTTCTCATGAGATGTTTCATTTCTCTCCAAGAGATTATTGGATCATATTGAGAACGTCTCCTTTCGGCTACTTCTCGGTCCCACCATGTAAGTGCATCGTCCGTGAGTTGAGCGGCCGCGTATTGAACCTTCCTCTGTTCGGTATATGTATAGCAATCGAAAATATTCTCCATCCGCCTCTCCCAATCGAGATAAGCTTCAGGGTTAACTTTACCAGCAAAAGTAGGAGGTTTGAGTTTCAAATCTGTACCTTGGTGCCTTGGAGCTCTTTGTGGTCTCCTAGGCACGTCATCTTCAGCACTTTCTTCCTCAATTTGCCTTTGGTGCCTATTGTTTCTTCTCCTTCTATTCTGAACAGAATTATCAGATTCATCGCCACCTTCTTCACGAGCCCTCTGATTTTGCACCCTTCGTGGTTGAGCATCCGGTGGATCCGGATCAGGATTTTCATTGTTGGGCCGCACATTGAACCTAATGGGATGCATTCTTCGTGGTGCCTCTTCTAAACGTGTTAAACGTTCATCTAGGCGTTGTAGAACTTGCAGAATTGCAGCTTGAGTGTCTTCTGCGTTTTCAGCCATATCTTTCTAACACAACTCACACACAGATTAGAAACGACAGGAACTAAATCGAATAAGATAGTGTTACCTTGCGTGTGGCCTTGAACCAGGCTCTGATACCAAAGATGATATAAGCACGGGTCTGTTGGTGTTATTACGTCCTTGTATTGACTGCTATGGAAGGCCTAAGGGCTGCTCTCCACTGTATTAAGTCAAAACGAAGCTTAAGGAAGAAAACAGAAGCAAACAGGCCAAAGGGCTCTCGTTTAGCTTCCAGGGAACGTGAATGGGTAAGGGGAGGCGAGGGACACCACAAAGAGTGTGAAAGCTCTTTGATACAGTCCAAAAGTCGAACCCTAATGCAAGAATGCAAGAGAGAAGGAGTTAGAACAGATTTCTCAGCAATGGAGAAAGAAAAACTTCCAGATTCTTATTATTCAAGTCTGTCTTCTGTAGAATACATGAGCAAGCTTTTATAATGATCAAGCTTGTTTATTCTTAAGGAAAACTCGAAAATTAGGTAAAGAAATAGGAGAAAATCTGTCCTAGCCGTTGGACACATCAGAAGCAAAGGAAAAAGGAAAGAAAGTAAAGGAAATAAGGAAAAGGAAAGAAACAAGTCTCCTCCTAGCTGTTGAAACGAATAAGGAAAGTGCCATTTGTGTTGATCCTCTTCCTTTCTTCTCCTAGGTGGTCTTGAAAAGGAAATTTCGTGCTCCACATGAAGAGAATCATCTGATCTTGGTTTAGTTTGGTTTAATCTCCGGTTTTGGCTGATTTTGGCTGGATAATGCAAATGCTCTTGGTTTCTCCAATTAGCGCCGGTTCTTGATCTCCTTTGCAAGAATAAGTGTTGTATTCTCCAATCCACTCCTCTAGCAGCCCTCCTATGATGTTGGAGACGAATTGATTTGTCTTTGTGCGAAAACTCCTTGCCCTTGATCTTGTAAGCGGTGGTTCCGGCATCATTGGCATTGTCACGTCTTCGATTGCCTCTTCTTCATTAGTTTCCTCCTTGGCAGCATCCCCATCCTCTTTAGGATCGATGTCCTCCAAATCTTCACAATTAGTCTTCGTTCCAACTGTATCATGTATTTCAACATCACCCGTAACACATTCGTCGTTCTCTTGTCTTTCAACATTCCCCCTCAAGATTGGTCGGCGGAATTCTATGAGGCCAATCTTGGAGAGGATCTTGTTAAGAACAAAAGAGCTGGTAGCCTTCGTAAGTATATATGCTAACTGATCTTGGCTTCGTGTGTACTTTGTTGCTATAAATCCTTGTGTGATCTTCTCTCGAATGAAATGACAGTCCACCTCAATATGCTTCGTCCGTTCATGAAAAACTGAGTTTGCTGTTATGTGTAACGCCGCCTGATTGTCACAATGTAAGGGTGTCGGATTTTCTGTCTTGACTCCAAGATCCTTTAATAGCTGTTGGAGCCACACTATTTCGCTTGTTGTGTTCGCCATAGCTCTGTACTCCGCTTCTGCGCTTGATCTTGCCACCACCGTTTGTTTTTTGCTCTTCCATGTAACCAAGTTTCCTCCAACAAAGGTGCAGTATCCCGTTGTTGATTTTCGATCCATCCTATCTCCAGCCCAATCAGCATCACAATAGGCCACGAGCTCGGTATGCTTGTTGTTTTCCATCCATATGCCTTTGTTTGGTGTTCCCTTTAGGTATTTGAGTATGCGGTCCACCATTTGCCAATGCGTCGTAGTTGGAGAGTGCATCCATTGACTAACCTGATGAACAGCAAAGCTTATATCAGGACGTGTAATTGTAAGGTAGATTAGCTTACCTACAACGCGACGATATTGTTCCAAGTCTTGGAATGATTCCCCCTCGCGTTGATCCTTGAAGTTCTCTTCTATAGGCGTGCGCACCGGTTTAGCTCCGAGTTTACCTGTTTCTTTTAGTAAGTCAAGAATGTATTTACGCTGTGACAAAAACAAAGCATCAGTAGTACGTGTAACTTCGATTCCAAGAAAGTATCTAAGTATACCAAGATCTTTAATGTCAAAAACATTCTGCAAATAAGTTTTAGTATCTTGAATACCGATAATGTCATTTCCTGATAAGATGATATCATCAACATAAACTAAGAGAACGATGATACCCGATTCACTTTGGAAAGTGAAGAGAGAGTGATCTGGATCACTGCGTGCAAAGCCTTTGGCTATGAGTGCATCATATAATTTGGAATACCATGCTCGAGGAGATTGCTTCAGTCCATATATAGCTTTGCGAAGTTTGCAAACCTGTCCCTTTTGAAGTGAATGCATGTAACCCGGTGGTGGAGTCATAAAGATTTCTTCCTCAAGATCGCCTTGGAGATACTAAAACTTATTTGCATAATGTTTTTGATACCATAAAGATTTTCTACAAATTTGGTGCTTAACAATGAATGAAAGATGGGAGAAAGAGTGGTTGAATATAGAGTGACGAAAATAGATGAATGGAGAGAAGTTCTTTTGGATTCAACTTGTCACATTGAATGAGATGTAAATCAGATATAAATAGGAAAAAAACTAGCTGTTGGGGAGACAACAAAGTAACATCTAGGAGAAAAAGAGCTAGGTGTAGGGGAGACAATAAAGTAAAAAAGCAACTAAGCATGGAACATAAAGTATGGTCTAGATATTAGGAAAGAGCTGTTGCAATCCCACTTATTAGAGCATGGGGAGGTTGCACGTGTTGCGCCATTTTTTCCACCGGATCTCGTTCCACCGATGTTCGTTTGTTCGGCATGGGTTTGTTCTGTTGTTGTTTGTTCTAGGCGGAAATGGTACGAGAACCAAACCGTTGAGAAAAAAACCGGAGAACTCAGATTTTGTGGCTATATTTAAAATAGAAAAAACGTAGTGAACGCAAGAGTCGACGAGTGCGATCATACCAGCACTAATGCACCGGATCCCAGCAGAACTCCGCAGTGAAGCGTGGTTGGACGAGAGTAGTACTAGGATGGATGACCTCCTGGGAAGTCCTCGTGTTGCACCCTTTCTTTTCCTTTTGTCCGCACAGGGTTTTTTTACCTCCAAATAATTCTTACTTTTATTGTAATATTTGATTGATATTTTTTTATTTTTCACACCTCGTTTCGGGATAACGGAGACGATAACCGTTGTCTTGTTTGATAAATTCTAATGCAATACCCGGTTGCACGTGTTGCGCCATTTTTTCCAACGGATCTCGTTCCACCGATGTTCGTTTGTTCGGCATGGGTTTGTTCTGTTGTTGTTTGTTCTAGTCAGAAATGGTACGAGAACCAAACCGTTGAAAAAAAACCAGAGAACTCAGATTTCGCGGCTATATTTTGCGGGGTCAAGAATGGCGAAAGGTCGTGAATGGACTAGCGGGTGAAAAGAGATGAAACGTAGTGAACGCAAGAGTCGACCAGTGCGATCATACCAGCACAAATGCACCGGATCCCATCAGAACTCCGCAAAGAAGCGTGCTTGGGCGAGAGTAGTACTAGGATGAATGACCTCCTGGGAAGTCCTCGTGTTGCACCCTTTCTTTTCCTTTTGTCGTCGCATCTCGTTTCGATATTCTGTCCGCACAGGGTTTTTTACCTCCAAATAATTCTTACTTTTATTGTAATATTCTGTGCGGACAGAACATCGAAACGAGATGCGACGACAAAAGGAAAAGAAAAGGTGCAACATGAGGACTTCCCAGGAGGTCATCCATCATAGTACTACTCTCGCCCAAGCACGCTTCACTACGGAGTTCTGATGGGGCACCAAACACATCACTTTTCTGTTTTAAAAGTGTTATCCATGTATACTTGGTTTTTTCATCAATAAAAGTCACAAAGTATTTGAAATTATCACGAGAAAAGCAAGGAGCAGTCCATACATCCGAATGAACTAAATCAAAAGCATGCTCATAGATAGTAGAGGAAATCGGAAAAACCGTTCGACAATGTTTCCCTAAAGTACAAGCTTCACAAATGTGTTCAAATGACTTGACGTTGGGAACAAGTAAATGTAAAAGTTTAGAGTGTGGATGTCCAAAGCGAGCATGCCACACACTAGGTGAAACGGAGAAAAAACTAGAATGAGATTATGCGATGTAAAAGAGATTGCCCGTCCTTGTGCCATTTCCAAACACATGGTCTGAGTTAATATCCTGAAATGAGACACCATTAGTATCGAAAATAACACGACAAGGATTCTCTTCAACAAATTTAGCAATGGACAGAAGGTTAGCATGAAAATCCGGTATATATAAGGCTGTGATATCACGATTAAAAAGTCGAATTTTACCAAAACCTTTGACAGGAACATTCTTACCATTTGCAACTGATACCACTCCAATACTTGGTGTTATACTCTCAAACCATTTGGCATCACAAAACATATGGGTTGTTGCGCCCGAGTCAATAACAATAGAGGATAGTATAGAAAGATTACCAGTCTCTTTGTTGAGAGATTGAAGAAGTTGTTTAAGGCCTCTCATCTCATCAGTTGTGAGGCTGATGGTTCCATCGTTTGAAGTGGTATCATGACCGGCGGTCATTGCAGAACCGCGACGAGGAGCGTCTTTATACCTTGATGGTTTTAGATGAGGATTAACCACCCAACAGCGGTCTTTGGTGTGCCCTTGACGTTTGCAATGCTCACAATAAAAGGATTTTCTGTCCCTTGGAGCATAGTTATTTGCAGTAGGTTTTGTAGTGTAATGTGCAAGCTCATGAGGACCGGTGAATAAATTTCGACCTCCCTCTTCCCTCTTAATCATCATACATACCTCTTCAAATGTTGGAAGCTTAGGTTGTCGAAGTACATAATAAATCAGATCATTAAATGATGCATTAAGAGTGGTAAGAATGGAGAACACCTTGTCTTCTTGAGCTCTTTCCATAACGATTTGTGGATCGATAGAAGTTGGCCTAATTTCTTCAAGTTCAGCCCATAAAGCAGAAAATTCGCCTTGAATCTTGTTGAATGGCTGATCATTCTGCTGTAGGTGAAAAAGTTTCTTTTTTAACTCAAAAATTCGACTAACATTGGAAAGGTTACCGTAAACATTCTGCAGGGATTCCCAAAGCGATTTTGTTGTGTCATGGGAAATGAAAGACTGCAGAAGATAAGGTTCCAGGGAGCCTTGAAGTATAACCAAGGCTTGACTATCCTCCTGTTTCCATTTGTTAAAATCGAGCACACTTTGTTGATTCCTTTGCATTCGTTGTTGTGCTTGTTCCGGTGT
>NW_010966493.1:66955-69593 GCF_000463585.1 Tarenaya hassleriana
GTTTGGATGCACTCTAAATGTGTTTGGACGCACTCTAAACGTGTTTTGGTGCACTCTAAACATGTTTAGACGAACTCTAACCATGTTTCGACGCACTCTGAAAATGTTTTAATGCACTCTAAACAACACTCCAAACATGTTTAGAGTTAGTCTAAACATGTTTCGAGGCACTCTAAATATGTTTTGACGCACTGTAAAGAGGTGTCGATTCACTCTAAACGTTTTTGGATGCATTCCAAAAGTGTTTGGACGCATTTTAAACGCGTTTGGACGCACTATAAACGTGTTTCAATACTCCCTAAGTATATTTCGATGCACTCTAAACATGTTTGGATGCACTATAAGTATGTTTCGACGCACTCTAAACGTGTTTCGGCGAACTCTAAACATCTTTCGATGCACTCTAAACATATTTGGATACACTCCAAAAGTGTTTGGACACACTCTAAACGTGTTTGGACGCACTCTAAACGTGTTTCGATGCTCTCTAATTATATTTCGACGCACTCTAAACATGTTTGGATGCACTGATGAGGTCATCCTCCTAGACTTGGAAGAGGACGAACACAAGGGGGTGGACCAGGACATTGAAGAGGAGCCAAGCATGGAGATTCGAACCAACAACAACAACACCGGCGATGCTATCTTTCCGTCTATGCTAGAACCACTACTCATGAGGTCAAAGATACAAACACGGCAGGCCAAAGTAAGGGTTCTCATGGCCCATGGGATCAAGCAAACAACTTACAAGATGGAGGGAATAAACGAGAAGGCACCAAGCAAGACAAGGATGATTCTCGGCCTTGCTTTGGCCGAGAATGGAAACTGATTTCTATTCCTTGGAGACTTGCTAAATCTGGAACAACACTTCATCTACACATGGTCAAGTCTCCACATGAATAAGAGGCTTCGAAATTAGGCAACTATCCACATCAAAGCCAAATCACTACATCAAATCTACAAGTAAGGGAAGTGAGCCAATTTCAAGCCACATCAGCATATCAATAAGGAATTGATACACACTCGGGCTTAAGAACACACGATCGATGGTGATTCTTGATTGTGAAGGGTGGATAGGTTTCAGAAGTTAGTCTTTGGCTCTAAGGCACTCGATCTTTGCTTCTAAACCAAAAGATGACGTGAATGGACTAAAGAATTGATAGGGAAATCCTTGGACAGACCAAGAGATGCTCGGACACACCAAGCAAGGAGATTAGCGAAATTGGACACACCAAAAGCTAAAGAAAACAATGCAGAAATTTTCTTATTCAAGTCTGATCTCTTCAGCTCGAAATTACAAGAAATAAATAGCAAAAGAGAAGCAAAAACAAAAGGAAATTCGTGCCTAAACAGCAGCAAGGCAACGGCTAGGAAATCTGCAAAGAAAAGGAAAATTGACAAAGATAGCAAAATGGAAATGTCTAGAAATTGTGTAAAAAGGAAAAGGAAAGATGCAACAGCTTCTTGGTAAGGAAATGTCTTCAATTTAGCTCCAAATTTCGTCCAAAAGTGATCTTCAAGAGAGTCAACTCCATTCTGATCATATCAAGGCTCCTCCAATTGCTCCTAACGGTTAGATTGTTGCAGATTCTTGGCTAAGTTATGGTCCACCTTTAATGTGATTTTTACAGCACATTTCAAGTGTCCAATAGCCAAGATGTTCAGGTCTTCTCCCACATTCAGGTTGTTGGCAACATGATCTTCAAAATGGTCTTCACTTGGTCATGTGTCTTCTTCAGCGAGTTAAACTCATGTCTTGAGGCAGTTATGGTTTCAGCCAAGTGATCCGACGTCTCCATCAGCCAATGATCTATGAACAGGTTGATTTTAGCTCTAAGGTTGCGTGCTCGAGCTCTTGTAAGTGGTGGATCCGGTAGTGTAGGCATGGCAAGCTCAGCAACTTCTCTCTCCTTGCCAAGTGCATCCGTAGCTCCTTCTTGTGTTTCATCCGTGTTCGGCTGCTCCTCATCCGCATCTAGGTCGATGACCTCATCAATCTATCCCAAGAACTCCACATATAATTGTAGAGAGTGGTGGATCGTGGCTTGAATGAAAGACCAACGAAACACTTTAAAAAAAATCTCCTTTTGGCTTGAATGAATGGCCTAAAAGGGACAAAAAAAATATGTATGTATAAAACGAGCAGGCTCCTCTTCGATATGTTCAAAATCGGGAGGGAATATGCTTTGATTTTGCAGCGGAACGAAAAACACAAGGTCCTCTAAACCTTATGCTCTGATACCATGTAGATTTTCTAGAATTTGAGTGTGTTTTGGAATGAGAATAAGGTTGAGAAGAATAATATCAAGAAGTGGGAAGATGAAAAAGGGGAACAAAGTCCCTTGTATCTACTTACGTTCTCCATAACATGTACATGATTTATAACTATTGATACAAGTTAATATATAAGGAAATATAAAGACATTCAACGGCTAACAAATATAAAAATAAGGGAATTAGATGTCGAATGATGCAATATGGAAAGTGTGCATGTGCTTGATTGATATTGGCTGATTTAGCTTGTGTCCAACGGCCATATGAGGGCCATTTTGTCACCAATAATCAAGCCACATAATCTCTGAATATCTTCTCTAAATCAGCTACGTAATCATCAATTCAAGCTATCTCCATCCACCAA
>NW_010966493.1:70352-71036 GCF_000463585.1 Tarenaya hassleriana
CCTTCTTGTACTTAATTACGTACGGGAAGGTCTCAATATACTCCATCCATCTCGCATGCCGCTTCTTGAGTGTCGTCTGTCCCTTGAGGTGCTTGAGCGTTTCATGGTCTGTATGTATGATGAACTCCTTCTCCTTCTTGTGTTTCATCCGTGTTCGGCTGCTCCTCATCCGCATCTAGGTCGATGACCTCATCATTCCCTCCCTGTTGCAAAGGTTTCGACCTCGAAACGAGATCTCCTGCATCAAACGGAAGTAGATCAGCCACATTGAAAGAAGAAGATACATTATACTCACCGGGCAACTCCAAGCGGTAGGCATTGTCATTGATCTTCTCCAAAATACGGAACGGTCCATCTCCTCTTGGTGCTAGCTTTGAGCTCCTCTTATTTGGGAACCTTTCAGGCCTTAGGTGCAGCCACACCCAATCCCCGATTTCGAATGACACCTTCTTGCGTCCTTTGTTGGCTTGCCGCATGTATTGTTCAGTCTTTCTTGCGATGTTGTCTCGAACCAAAGGGAAGGTTGTAGCTACGTCCAAGGATGATGCAAAGGTAAGTAGATCCCACTCTACTAATCTTAGAACTCGAGAGATTGTTTGTTACAAATGCAGGGGACGTGGACACTATGCCAAGGACTGCCCAAACAATCGGGTCATGATTCTCACAGATGCGGGAGAGTATGAG
>NW_010966493.1:74555-95288 GCF_000463585.1 Tarenaya hassleriana
GAGTTCGTCGAAACATGTTTAGAGCATGTCGAAACATATTTAGAGCGCATCCAAACTTATTTAAAGTGCGTTAAAACATACTAAGAGTGCATCTAAACATGTTTAGAGTGCACTAAAACATTTTTAGAGTGCATCGAAACATGTTTAGAGTGCAATAAAAGATGTTTAGAGTTCGTCGAAACATGTTTAGAGCACCTCGAAACATATTTAGAGCGCATCCAAACTTGTTTAAAGTGCGTCAAAATAAACTAAGAGTGCATCCAAACATGTTTAGAGTGCGTTAAAACATTTTTAGAATGGGTCGAACCATATTTAGAGTGCCTCGAAACATGTTTAGAGTCCGTCTAAACATGTTAAAAGTGCATCCAAACATGTTTACAGTATATTAAAACACTTTTAGAGTGCGTGGAAACATGTTTAGAGTTTGTCTAAATATGTTTAGAGTGCATCCAAACATGTTTAGAGTATGTTAAAACACATTTAGAGTGCGTCGAAACATGTTTAGAGTTTGTCTAAACATGTTTTCATTGCACCAAATCACGTTTAGAGTACGTCCAAACACATTTAGAATGCATCCAAACATGTTTAAAGTGCGTCAAAACATATTTAGAGTGCATCCAAATATATTTAGAGAGCATCGAAATATTTTAAGAGTGCGTCGAAACATGTTTAGAGTGCATCCAAACATATTTAGAGTGCATCCAAACACGTTTAAAGTGCGTTCAAACACGTTTAGAGTGCGTCCAAACACGTTTAGAGTGCGTCGAAACTTGTTTAAAGTGAGTCAAAACATACTAAGTGATATGCACCTCGGGCACTTAGGAGTTTCTCGGTGAACTAAAGGAACGAAAGGGACTTTTTTGGGGATTTTTTTCGTTGGATAATGACTCAAACCTGAGGTTCTGGTCTTAGGACACTCACTCTAAGGTTTAGGGTCGAAATTACAGAAGAAAACAAAAGGAAAAGGGATAGAATTCTCGGACACACCAAGAATGGGGCTCGGACACACCAAGCAAAGTGTTTCTCGGACAAACCAAGAAGAGATGAAAGAAATACTCAAAGCTTTATTCAAATTCTGATTTGCAGACATATATTTCGTCCTCCTTTATAGGGAGAAGAAGAAGAAATGCAAAAAAAGAAAGAAATACAATAGGCAACAAGAAAATGGAAAAAGATAGAAATGGAAATTGTCTTTAGCTAGAAAAAAGGAAACTTCAAGATCAATTTCTTGCTGATTCTCCAACGGCTAGGTAGTGTTTTGGCAAGAAAATAATCTGATTCTCCATGTCATTTGCTAGCTCAAGATCATTCCTTATTGATATGCTGATGTGGCTTGAAATTGGCTCACTTCCCTTACTTGCAGATTTGATGTAATGATTTGGCTTTGATGTGGATAGTTGCCTAATTTCGAAGCCTTTTATTCATGTGGAGACTTGACCATGTGTAGATGAAGTGTTGTTCCAGATTTAGCAAGTCTCCAAGGAATCCGGATCCACCTGATGCACAACAAAGACCGAGGAGAATGCAAAATCCAAGAGCTCCTCTCGAAGTGGATGAAGATTCTGATCATTCTACTCAGAACCGACGGAGGAGAAATGTTCAAAACCAAAGGTATGTTGATGACAGTGATGAGGAGGATGTACCTAGGAGGCAACCACGAATTCAAAGACACCAAGGTACAGATTTGAAACTCAAACCTCCTACTTTTGTTGGTAAAGTTAACCCTGAAGCTTATCTCGATTGGGAGAGGCGGATGGAAAATATTTTCGATTGCTATACATATACCGAACAGAGGAAGGTTCAATACGCGGCGGCTCAACTCACGGACAATGCACTCACATGGTGGGACCGAGAAATAGCCGAAAGGAGACGTTCTCACTATGATCCAATAATCTCCTGGAGGGAAATGAAACATCTGATGAGAAAGAGGTATGTTCCACCACATTTCCATCGGGATTTACATAGACGATATCGTAAGTTGGCGCAGGGTAACAGATCGGTTGAAGACTACTTTGAGGAGTTTGAGCATCTTCGGAATCGATTAGAGATAGAAGAGGATGATGAGACTGTTATGGCTCAATTCCTAGATGGACTACAAGATCGCATCGCAAGAAAGGTAGAACGTTTAGCTTACCATGATTTGCAGGAACTTATCCATGTATCAATCCAAATCGAACAGCAAATCACCAAGAAACAATCCTGTTTGAGCCAAGTAAGAACGACATCTTCGCACCAATCGTGCGCACACGGAGAGAATAAGTCCGGGGCTGCCCCAATAGCCAAACCCCCTCACTCTGAGACAAATGTCCATGACAAAGGAAAGGGCATAACAACGTCTTTGAATGCAGACCCTAAAGGTAACAAATCAACTCCCGTTGAATTACGTTCACGTGAGATTGTTTGCTACAAGTGTAGGGGACGAGGGCATTATGCAAGGGACTGTCCAAACAACCGTGTCATGATCCTTACGGAAACGGGAGGCTATGAGTCAATGGATGAAGATAACACAGAAAATCTCAAGGAAGAGATTGAGTATCCGGATAGCGGAGAACTTCTAGTCGCTAGACGCACTCTTAGCACGCTCGTAAGCATGGAAGAAACCACACAAAGGGAGAACCTCTTTCACACCCGTTGTACCATCAAGAACAAGGTATGTGGTCTCATCATCGATGGTGGTTCTTGTACCAATGTTGCGAGTGTCTACTTGGTTGAGAAGCTAGGTCTTAAAACGGAGGAGCATCCGCAACCCTACAAGCTTCAATGGCTAAACAACCAAGGTGAGATTGATGTCAAAGAACGAATCAAGATACAATTCAGCATTGGAAGGTATCAAGATGTTCACCTACCTAGGACGCCCATGGCAATTTGATCGTGAGGTTCTGCATGACGGTAAAACAAATCACTACTCTTTTGTTTTCAACAAGCGTAATGATACGCACCTCAGTCCAATTCACGTCCACAAACACAAGGAGATTTCGGACAGATTGGACAGATTCGGGTTTTCTCGGTGAACAAGGGATAGGTTGTGATTTATGGTATTTTTCTTTGAGATAGAGACTCAAACCTGAGGTTCTGATCCTAGGATACTCACTCTAAGGTTTAGGGTCGAAAATTGTAGAAGAAACAAGAAGAAAAAGATAGTGTTCTCGGACACACCAAGAACAAGGCTCGGACACACCAAGCAAGGAGATTTCTCGGACAAACCAAGAACAATGACGAAAATACTCAAAAGCTTTATTCAAAGATGGTTCTCCAACTACAATTTCGTGCCCTCATATAGGAAGAAGAAGAACATTTGCAAAAAGGAAAGAAAATAATCTGCAACAAGAAAATGGAAAGAAGGTAGAAATGGGAATTGTCTCTAACTAGCAAATGGAAACTTATTGATGAGTCACCAACGGCTAGCTTGTATTTTGGCAAGTAGATGATCTGATTTTCCATGTCATTTGATGTCTCACGAAGTTCCCTTATTATTGTTGATGATTAGGCTTGAAATCTTGGCTAACTTCCTTGTTTGTTGCTGCAGCTTGATGATGTGACTTTGAGGTGGAAAGTTGCCAAAATTTGAAGCTTCTTGTTCATGTGGAGACTTGTCCTTGTATAGATGAAATGTTGGTCCAGATTTGGCAAGTCTCCATTGAAGAAAGTCAGCTCATATTCTCGGTCAAGGCAAGACCGAGAACCATCCTTGCTAAGCTGAGCTCCTTCTCGTTTGCCCCATTCGTCTTGTAGGCTGCCTATTCCATCCATTGCTTCCACGAATGCGTTGATTCTATCCTTAGTGTTTGAGTCTTGGTCTGAATGCGTAGATTCATAGATTGTCTCTCCTTGTCCGGTTCCATCCTTGGCTCCATTGTGCTCCTCGCAGCTTCCTAGCTTGTCGAAAGTTGGAATGTTCATCCATTCATCGCCCAACTTGTCCATGTTGATGTTTGATGATTTCTGGGCTGCATCATTCCCTCCCCCTTGATAAAGTTTTGTCCTCAAAACTCGTTTGCCTACATCAAAAGGGTCAGCATCATTAAACAGATAATTCGGATTACACTTACCTTGGTCCAATTCACGTCCACAAAACACAAGGAGATTTCGGACAGATTGGACAGATTTAGGTTTTCTCGGTAAACAAGGGATAGGTTGCGATTTAAGGTAATTTTCTTTAAGATAGAGACTCAAACCTGAGGTTCTGATCCTAGGATACTCACTCTAAGGTTTAGGGTCGAAAATTGTAGAAGAAACAAGAAGAAAAAGATAGTGTTCTCGGACACACCAAGAACAAGGCTCGGACACACCAAGCAAGGAGATTTCTCGGACAAACCAAGAACAATGACGAAAATACTCAAAAGCTTTATTCAAAGATGGTTCTCCAACTACAATTTCGTGCCCTCATATAGGAAGAAGAAGAACATTTGCAAAAAGGAAAGAAAATAATCTGCAACAAGAAAATGGAAAGAAGGTAGAAATGGCTCTAAACATGGTTCGACGCACTCTAAAAATATTTTAATACACTCTAAACATGTTTGAATACACTCTTACTATGTTTTGACGCACTTTAAACAGGTTTGGATGCACTCTAAATATGTTTCGACGTGCTCTAAACATGTTTCGATGAACTCTAAACATCTTTTATTGCACTCTAAATATGGTTCGACGCACTCTAAAAATGTTTTAATGCACTCTAAACATGTTTCGACACATTCTAAAAATGTTTCGATGCATTCTAATTGATGCAGCCCAGAAATCATCAAACATCAACATGGACAAGTTGGGCGATGAATGGATGAACATTCCAACTTTCGACAAGCTAGGAAGCTGCGAGGAGCACAATGGAGCCGAGGATGGAACCGGACAAGGAGAGACAATCTATGAATCTACGCATCCAGACCAAGGCTCACACACTAAGGATAGAATCAACGCATTCGTGGAAGCAATGGAGGGCTGCATCATTCCCTCCCCCTTGATAAAGTTTTGTCCTCAAAACTCGTTTGCCTACATCAAAAGGATCCAAGTCAGCATCATTAAACATATAATTCGGATTACACTTACCTTGGCACTTAAGAAAGTGGTTGGCTTTGTCGTTGTGTTCCTTATGTATGCGAAAGACTTGTTCTCGCGTCCCTCCTCTTTCAAAGGGTTTGTCCTTCATGATTGCCTTGGGGATTAAGGTGGCGGTTCTCCATGAATCTTTCACGATTGGATTGTAAGGTCTTCCCGTTCCTTGACCTCGACTAATGTTTGTAGTGATCCACTCTTGCTTCGTCTCAATTTTCTCTTTGTCATGAAGTAATACCTGCAATCTAATAGACAATTCTAGGACAACAGACATGTTAATGCAACATTTGCATTTCTGGAGGTCCTCACACAAGGATTCCTTTCGAAACGTCTCTATTATAAGCCCAAGATGCGGAAGATATTCATTAGAACAATGATCATAAATGAGAATAAAGATAAGAACGAGGTTACCGCTTGAGGATCTTGGGACAAGATTTGCAAGTCGCATGTAAATGATTATGACATTGAATTGCCGATTAAAGAGTTGGTTCAGAACGTCATCTTTCATTGGCTCCTCATGTAGATTTGTTTTGTAATGGTCGTTCAAGTTCTTCACACTCATACGCTTCCCTCTTTCGAAGGGTTTGTCCTTCTTGATTCTCATGGGCATTAAAACAGTGGTTCTCATTGGTTCTCCCCAAAACAGGTGATAAAGGCTACCCGTTCCATGCAACCTTGGATCTTGAACGATACGTGTTGTTGATAGTGCTTTCTTGGTGCCAATCTCCTCTTCCCTAGGATTTAGTACCTGTAAACTATTGACAAATTCTAGGGGAAGAAACAAATTAATGTAGCATGTGCGCTCTTTGAGATCATTGTAAAAGTATTCATTTCGGAAAGTCCCCATTAGATTTTCAATGTGGCAACCTCTTCTTGTCTTGACATATTGATCATTTGTTTTTCTCAAAGATGGGTTAATCAAAAACAAAATAGTAACGGAAACTTGAAGCAAAAACGAAAAAAGAATCGGTTTTATGATTACCTCTTCACCGGTGGAACTGTTTTTTTGTGATTTTCGGTTTTCTTCAAAACAAAAAGCGTAAAAACAAAACGAAATACGAAATCAATATGCAGAAGTGAACCCTTACCTCGTTGGTCCTTGAACCGGGCTCTGATATTCGACTTTGGGCAGATTTTGTTCCATACCCATGTTCCCTAGCATCTCATCCGTGTCCAATATTAACTTAAAATACCACATTCTATCAAAGTTTGTTACCTTACCTAGAGTCACATTTGCGGAGACATTGTTGATATCTTCTTCGACTATGTATTCGGTCACTTTCTTGGACTTGTTGTCGGATTCTTTGGCCATGTCCTCGATGTCCTCTTTGAGGTCTTGTATCTCAGCCTCAACTTTGAATTTATATTCCCCATCATCCACGATAGTTATCACACGTTGGTTGGGACAATCACGAACCATATGACCTCGCTCCCTACACTTGTAACACTTGACCTCAATAGTATGATTAGTATATGAGGACGAAACTTTGTTACCTAGTGTTGTCTCTCCCTTGTCTCGAGCATTAAGATCCTTTGCCTTATCTTTGGCGTCAGTTTTGGCAAAGTTGTTGCTTATAGGTGTTTGTGCTCGTATAGAGGTATTCCTTGTTGGCTTTGTAATCATTTGTTGCTCCATTTGAATCGCTGTATGCACAAGATCCTGCAAGTCATTATATACATTTTGTTCTACCTTTCGAGCGATTCGATCTTGCAAGCCATCAAGAAAGTGCGCCAAGACTACTTCTTCGTCATCTTCTATTTCCAAGCATGTGCGAAGTTGTTCAAACTCTTCATAGTATTCCTTGATCGCCTTGCTTCCCTGCACTATGTTACGAAATTTGTATTGCAATTCACAAAGAAAGCGTTGAGGTACATACCTTCTACGCATCATGACTTTCATCTCTTTCCAAGTTGTAACCGGATTATAGTGTGCACGTCGTCGTTCGGCTACTTCTCTTTTCCACCATGTTAGTGCGTTCTCAACAAGTTGATCAGCCGCATATTGCACTTTTTCATGCTCCAAAAAAGCATATTCTTCGAAAACATTTTTCAGCCGCTTCTCCCATTCGAGATAGGCTTCCGGATTAACTTTTCCAGCAAATGTAAGAAGATTTATGTCAGATTTATTACCTCGACACCTTTGGATACATTGCTTCCCTAGGACGACGTTTTCCTCTTTTTCTCTGAAACGTCCACGATCATGTACCACTCTTCGCTTTTTGCTCAGACTTTCAACTATGGGCTTGTTGAAATCCAGATTCGTTGATCTCTCATATTGAAGATTGTGTGTTCCCCCCAACATAGGTTGTATACATTCTACTTCAAGACGACTTAATCGTGCTTGAATACCTCTTAGGATTTTCAATGTGGCAACCTCTTCTTGTCTTGACATATTGATCATTTGTTTTTCTCAAAGATGGGTTAATCAAAAAACAAAATAGTAACAGAAACTTGAAGCAAAAACGAAAAAAGAATCGGTTTTATGATTACCTCTTCACCGGTGGAACTGTTTTTTTGTGATTTTCGGTTTTCTTCAAAATAAAAAGCGTAAAAACAAAACGAAATACGAAATCAATAGGCAGAAGTGAACCTTTACCTCGTTGGTCCTTGAACCGGGCTCTGATACCAAAATGATACGCACCTCGGTCCAATTCACGTCCACAAACACAAGGAGATTTCGGACAGATTGGACAGATTTAGGTTTTCTCGGTAAACAAGGGATAGGTTGCGATTTAAGGTAATTTTCTTTAAGATAGAGACTCAAACCTGAGGTTCTGATCCTAGGATACTCACTCTAAGGTTTAGGGTCGAAAATTGTAGAAGAAACAAGAAGAAAAAGATAGTGTTCTCGGACACACCAAGAACAAGGCTCGGACACACCAAGCAAGGAGATTTCTCGGACAAACCAAGAACAATGACGAAAATACTCAAAAGCTTTATTCAAAGATGGTTCTCCAACTACAATTTCGTGCCCTCATATAGGAAGAAGAAGAACATTTGCAAAAAGGAAAGAAAATAATCTGCAACAAGAAAATGGAAAGAAGGTAGAAATGGAAGTTGTCTCTAACTAGCAAATGGAAACTTGTTGATGAGTCACCAACGGCTAGCTTGTATTTTGGCAAGTAGATGATCTGATTTTCCATGTCATTTGATGTCTCACGAAGTTCCCTTATTATTGTTGATGATTAGGCTTGAAATCTTGGCTAACTTCCTTGTTTGTTGCTGCAGCTTGATGATGTGTCTTTGAGGTGGAAAGTTGCCTAAATTTGAAGCTTCTTGTTCATGTGGAGACTTGTCCTTGTATAGATGAAGTGTTGGTCCAGATTTGGCAAGTCTCCATTGAAGAAATTCAGCTCATATTCTCGGTCAAGGCAAGACCGAGAACCATCCTTGCTAAGCTGAGCTCCTTCTCGTTTGCCCCATTCATCTTGTAGGTTGCTCATTCCATCCATTGCTTCCACGAATGCGTTGATTCTATCCTTAGTGTTTGAGTCTTGGTCTGAATGCGTAGATTCATAGATTGTCTCTCCTTGTCCGGTTCCATCCTTGGCTCCATTGTGCTCCTCGCAGCTTCCTAGCTTGTCGAAAGTTGGAATGTTCATCCATTCATCGCCCAACTTGTCCATGTTGATGTTTGATGATTTCTGGGCTGCATCACGTAAGTTATCTCTAGCCCCTCTTAGTCAATCACAAGTGCATGAAATGCAAAGTAAGATGAATAATGAAACCAAAACGAGTAAGAACTTAAATCTCTATCTCGAGGGAAGTGAAGCTTGCAAAGCTTCAATTGGTCATAGGGCGGAGCTACTTATGTTTTTCAAGGATGTGTTGATTGCAGAATTAGGTACTCAAGAGCATCCACCGAAGGCATCATACTTACAAGAGCAATTCAATGACTTGATCACCAAATTAAGGGACACTTATTGGCTATCCCTTAGAACATGACATGAAACATGACATCGATTTCGTTCTTGGAGATTTATTGTCCAACAAATCTAAAGAGCTGCCACCCATCGACATCAATTTTCGTAAGAGGCTCACAGACCATTCCCTAAGAAGCAACATCGGTAACATCAATCTTTTTTGTTATGAATCCCATCTTATCTATAGGTCTTTCTTGTATGACCTCTGGAAACACTTCTTAAGCCTTGAGAAGTGCATTTGTTACACTAACAAGATTGTTTTCCAAGACTTTGATGTGAATTTGCAGGAATCAGTTAGCAAGGATGGAGGATCCAGAACCTTGTTAGATTCGTTGACAATTAATACCAAAAAACGTGCTAGAAGAGAAGCAAAGGGAAGAGTCCAAAATTTACAAAGACTTGTGAATGATTTCACCAACATAACAGCCCCACATTCCACGACCATCACGAGGACTGATCAACGCTGGAAAGGAAGAGCACAACAAGGAGCATACAATATACTTCAGAACATCAACATCAACACCTATCTTTTTGAACTTCAAGGTAAGCACAATGTGGCTCTCGTGTTTAGCATTACTAATTTGCGTCCGTTTGATGTAGGTGATCCAGTTTTGAGGACAAAACCTGTGCAACGGGGAGGGAATGATGAGGTCATCCTCCTAGACTTGGAAGAGGACGAACACAAGGGGGTGGACCAGGACATTGAAGAGGAGCCGAGCATGGAGATTCGAACCAACAACAACAACACCGGCGATGCTATCTTTCCGTCTATGCTAGAACCACTACTCATGAGGTCAAAGATACAAACACGGCAGGCCAAAGAAAGGGTTCTCATGGCCCATGGGATCAAGCAAACAACTTACAAGATGGAGGGAATAAATGAGAAGGCACCAAGCAAGACAAGGATGATTATCGGCCTTGCTTTGGCCGAGAATGGAAATTGATTTCTATTCCTTGGAGACTTGCTAAATCTGGAACAACACTTCATCTACACATGGTCAAGTCTCCACATGAATAAGAGGCTTCGAAATTAGGCAACTATCCACATCAAAGCCAAATCACTACATCAAATCTGCAAGTAAGGGAAGTGAGCCAATTTCAAGCCACATCAGCATATCAATAAGGAATGATCTTGAGCTAGCAAATGACATGGAGAATCAGATTATTTTCTTGCCAAAACACTACCTAGCCGTTGGAGAATCAACAAGAAATTGATCTTGAAGTTTCCTTTTTTCTAGCTAAAGACAATTTCCATTTCTATCTTTTTCCATTTTCTTGTTGCCTATTGTATTTCTTTCTTTTTTTGCATTTCTTCTTCTTCTCCCTATAAAGGAGGACGAAATATATGTCTGCAAATCAGAATTTGAATAAAGCTTTGAGTATTTCTTTCATCTCTTCTTGGTTTGTCCGAGAAACACTTTGCTTGGTGTGTCCGAGCCCCATTCTTGGTGTGTCCGAGAATTCTATCCCTTTTCCTTTTGTTTTCTTCTGTAATTTCGACCCTAAACCTTAGAGTGAGTGTCCTAAGACCAGAACCTCAGGTTTGAGTCATTATCCAACGAAAAAAATCCCCAAAAAAGTCCCTTTCATTCCTTTAGTTCACCGAGAAACTCCTAAGTGCCCGAGGTGCATATCATGCACTCTAAGTATGTTTTGACGCACTCTAAACATGTTTGGATGCACTGTAAGTACGTTTCGATGCACTCTAAACGTGTTTTGATGAACTCTAAACATCTTTTGTTGCACTGATACACACCTCGGTCATTTAAGAATTTCTCAGTGAACTTTGGGTAAGAGAAGGGACTTTGTTTTGGGATTTTTTTTTTTTTGAGGGATGATGACTCAAACCCGAGGTTCTGGTCCTAGGACACTCACTCTAAGGTTTTTAGGGTTGAAAATTACAGAAGAAAAACAGGAGAGGACAGATAGATTGTTGGAGACCATGAGAGCCTTGGAAAAGAAGACTTGAAGATGAAGGCCCAAATGCCTAATTTGGAAGTAGAGGCCCAAACCTCTAGTATAGGAGAATTTGACATAGGCCTAAGCTTGGAGAAGGAAGCCCAGCATGCTATCTTCGATGTGGGCTTAGAATTGAGCCCAAGAGCAGCCCAAGTCGGAGAGCAATCAATCAAGGAACGAATCCAGCCCCTAAATCTCCATTCTGACCGTTGGAGACACAAGGAAACTGTTTAGTATATTTAGTTGCCTTATTTGTAATTATACATGTATTCTTGCCTTTGTTGTAGTGTACACTTAGCTGTATAAATGTGTGTTGTACATGTAAACTTAAAAATCAAGGGAAATAAGAGAATTCTTTTGCAGAATCTCCCCCTACAAACCCTAGTTCGTCCAACTTCTCATCTTGTCCGAAATTCATCCATTCTCAACACCTAAAGTGTTCTTGTTGACTGCCCAACCACAAACACCTTTAAACTCTGAAAATCTTTATAGATTTCTCGGACACACCAAGAATGGGGCTCGGACACACCAAGCAAATTGTTTCTCTGACAAACCAAGATCAATGGACGAATTTACTCAAAGCTTTATTCGAATTCTGCTCCTAAACAAAGGAGAACGTCTCTTCTTATAGGGAGAAGAGGAATTATTACAAAATGGAAAGAAACTTTTGCAATAACAAAGAAATGGAAAGCGTGAAACATGAAATCTAATAAGGAAAAGGAAGGTGCAACCTTGTGTCTTGCTGAGTCACCAACGGTCAAGAGATGTTTTTGGCAAGAGAATTATCCGAACTTCCATGTCATAGGCTAGCTCAAGATCTTCCCTTAAAGGTGGTTGATGATTAGGCTCGAATTTGGCTTCTTTCCTTCTTTGTAGGTCCGATTTGATGAGGTGGCCTTCAGGTGGATATTTTCCTATTTTCAAAGCCTCTAATTGGTGTGGAGACTTGTCGTGATAGGTGTTGGTTGTAATGCTCTAGGATAATCCGTAGTATGACATTTTGACTATGTATTGATTCATTGATTTATGAATGCTCTAGGATAATCCGTTATATGATTGGCATGTTTGTTATATTACGGTATCCTTGAATCATTGTAGAATGATTCTAAACACCCTGGTCAGTTATCATTGTGGGAACAATGATGAATTAAGACTAGCATGAGGTGTGATCGATGCATTGGATGCATATCACAATCATGGGTACTCGTTGTGAACGAGTGACTGGTTGACCCGCATGAGATTGTCACATGGACAGAGTCATGACTTGAATCTCATACAGCGGTTCGTTCTTCGATCCTCATACCTGAGATGTCTAGAGTATCTGATATGAGGAGTGGCGTGTCTTGACTGCGTCAAACGTCGTCTTTAACCGGATGATTATAACGGCGTTGATCAGATACGTTCACGAATCATATGGAGATAGTAGACATGCAATATGGGACTTGTCACCTCCTTAACAGGAGAGATATCGCTGGGCCCTCTCGTGGAAGTCGGACTATGAAAATGCGTGGCCACAGTCGATTTGCCAAGACGAGAAAGCGGTTGAACTTGAAGGGTGGCTCACACCATGCCCTTGTTCAACATATGATATCGTGAGACAAAGGATAAGAACTCGAGCTGTTATTACCTTGGTTAGATCACCTCTAACTCAATTCAACGTGGGTGGTCATGACGTGGGTGAGACTAACCATGACTTGTAGATCGGAAATAGTTCTCGAGGTTGCTGCCACTGCGAATGGGCCTACAGGGTCACACACCATTAGGAATGGACTTACATGTGAAGTATCGGAATGGGACACTTGGATTTGGTCGAACAAATGGTTTTCGGATCAAATCAGAGTGTCGGAACAGTTTCAGCCTTTTGACTCGGACCGAGTCAGTATTTGACTCGGACCGAGTCAGTTCCATGCGAGTCGAAGCCTAGAAAGTGTTTTGGGCTTGGCTGATGTTTTGACTCGGACAGAGTCAAGTTTTGACTCGTACCGAGTCAACACTTGGTGATGTGCTTGGGCTGATTCGTTCTGACTCGACCGAGTCAGAGTTCTGACTCGGACCGAGTCAATACTCAGAAAAAGTCACTTTCCAAAAGAGATTAGGGTTCCTATCTTATAAGAAGGGTATTGGACGCCGTTCTCAACCTAAGACAGACGAAAAGAACCCTAAAACAGAGCAAAAACTCAGAAGAAATCGTTTCTTTCATAGTTCTAGCTCCCGGGATTAGATCTCACTTCAAATACTTCACAGATCCTAGCAGATCAGTTCCGAAAGCATTTGGAATCCTTCCCGTCGGTGTGGATACGTGTAGAGGGACTGCAACTTCAGTCCTAGATGATTAAACATGCCCCGGATCGACTGCTACTTCCGTTTCTTCAGGAAAGAGGTAAGTATTCGATTCTCACGGTGATATACACGATTATATGGGGTTTTACGGATGAGTTTGGTTGCATGTGACATTTGACTAGGTTTAGATTTTTCTTCCGCTGCATGAAACCTAGTAACCAAACCCTAGAACGATGAGATCGCATGCTAGGAACCCGTAGCGAAACCCAACAGTGGTATCAGAGCCTGGTTCTCTGTATATCGTCGTGCTTGTCCATGCCTATATGAATTTTAATGGTTAAAATTGCATGATAGGCTTGATCTATGCATATTTAATGATGTATAATTGTTATTTGATGCATGGATAACACTACAAGAAAACACGAAAAGGGTGACGCAAAAAGTGACGCAAAATTTGCGTCACTAAAAGGGTGACGCAAAAGTGACGATTTTGTGACAAAAAAAGTGACGCAAAAAATTCGTCACCAGAGCGTCACTAAATAGTGACGCTCTGGTGACGAAAACGCTAGCGTCACCAAATGGTGACGCAGTGATGACGCAAAATTGCGTCGCCAAATATGCGCGGAAATATCGTCACCCGTTCGTCACCCTTTCGTCACTATTTGGTGACGCAACTGCGTCATTATTTTATACTAACGCAATTTCGTCACAAAAAATTTGGTGACGAAATTGCGTCATTGAGAGTGACGAAATTGCGTCACTACTTTTTTTCTTTAGTGACGCAATTGCGTCACCATATTTATTTTAGTGACGAAATTGCGTCACTCTAATTCCTTTAACCCACACATCACCCTCATACACTCTTACACCCGAAAAAAAAATTCAAAAAATGGCATCGAGTAATAACAATATTTATTACTCAAGAAAATGGATGTACGAAAGAGTAAATCCTTCTATGGGTAATGTATCTACGCATTACGAAGAAGGATTGACTAATTTTTTGGAGTTTGCAACAAATCAACATATTTTTCTTCAGAGAGGAAAGATATATTGTCCGTGCCGAAGATGTAAAAACGAGAGGGAAGAAGTTCCAGAAGTTGTGATGAGACATCTATGGAAAAAAGGTTTTGTCTCTAACTATTACGTCTGGGTTTATCATGGTGAGACGTTTCAAATTTCTGATGAGAATATATCTGTGAGAAATACTGATGTCTATGATCAGCCAAATTCATATATTGAGATGATTCAAGATGCATTTCCATCTCAATATAATGATCAGGTTACAGAAGATCCGATGTGATGAGGTCATCGAGCTGGATATAGATGAGGAACCACCCAACATGGACAAAGGAGCACTCAAAACGGCTGAGGGAAATCTTACAACCGAAGGAGAGAAGAAGCACGAGCCTGCCTTCCCTACAATTCCTGATCCGCCACTCACACGAGAAAGGGCACGAAATCTACGTGCGAAGATCAACAAGTTCGTCATCAAGATGTTCGGAGACAATGCAAGGGCTGAAGAAAACTTGGATCTGGCTAAATCAAGAAACAACAAGAGTTTACTTGTGTTTGAACTCTTGTTGGTTACCACCTGATCTGAAGACACCAATTAAGGAAAGGAGAACACATCAGCAAGAGAAGGAGCCATTAGACACACTTAAGGCAACTTCTTGGACACATCATCACGCAAACTATGGCAAGCACAATCAGATTTGTGGGATTGATGACACATTTCTTGCCTTTCTTCTACTAGCCGTTGCTGCCAAATCACCAGGAGATCCCCTACCTTTCCTTATTATCATTTTCGCAATGCCTAGGTGGACTAGTTACCACAATTGTTGCCTAGGTGTTAATTATCTTTCCTTTCTAGTATTTCAGCACTTTTCCTATTTAAAGCCTATGTAATTTCGAATTAAGACACAACTTTTGATCAGAAATAATACTTGGTATTTTCTTTTAGTTTCTCTCTCGAATTCTCTTGTTCCATTAGCAAGAAATCGAGTTTCGTTCGTGTTGTTGACTGAGAGCGATTCTCTTTCAATTTACCGAGCATTTGTGACGATATCAAAGAGTCCATCCATCCCTCTTTGTGGTGTCACCAATCCACCAAGTGTAATCTGAGTGCTCATAAGCCTAGAACACTTCTCCACTATTTTCTCTTTAGAATCATTCGGTGAGAAGCTCCTAAGCCTACCGAATCTCCAACATATCCCAGGCCTTGATCCATTGAACCTCCGTGCGTGTATCATTTTTGGTATCAGAGCCCGGTTCAAGGCCACACGCAAGGTAACGCTGTTGATTCAATTTTATTCTTGTTATTTTGATTTTGTGAGTGTTGTGCAAGAAAAATGGCTGAGAACGCAGAGAACACTCAAACTGCGATCCTACAAGTCCTGCAACGCCTAGAGGAACGTTTAACGCATTTAGAGGAGGCACCACGAAGGATGCAACCTGTTAGGTTCAATATGCGCCCCAATAACGCAAATCCAGACCCGGATCCACCTGATACACAACAAAGACCGAGAAGAATGCAAAATCCAAGAGCTCCTCTTGAAGAGGATGAAGATTCTGATCATTCTACTCAGAACCGACGGAGGAGGAATGTTCAAAACCAAAGATATGTTGATGAAAGTGATGAGGAGGATGTACCTAGAAGGCAACTACGAGTTCAAAGACACCAAGGTACAGATTTGAAACTCAAACCTCCTACTTTTGCTGGAAAAGTTAATCCTGAAGCTTATCTCGATTGGGAGAGGCGGATGGAAAATATTTTCGATTGCTATACATATACCGAACAGAGGAAGGTTCAATACGCGGCGGCTCAACTCACGGACAATGCACTCACATGGTGGGACCGAGAAACAGCCGAAAGAAGACGTTCTCACTATGATCCAATAATCTCCTGGAGAGAAATGAAACATCTCATGAGAAAGAGGTATGTTCCACCACATTTCCATCGGGATTTACATAGACGATATCGTAAGTTGGCGCAGGGTAACAGATCGGTTGAAGACTACTTTGAGGAGTTTGAGCATCTTCAGAATCGATTAGAGATAGAAGAGGATGATGAGACTGTTATGGCTCAATTCCTAGACGGACTACAAGAACGCATCGCGAGAAAGGTAGAAAGACAAGTCTACCATGACATTCATGATCTTTTACATCTTTCTGTCCAAATAGAACAGCAAATACACAAGAAGCAAGCTAGGACAAACCGAATAAGAATGCCTAGCAATGTGTATCCGAGAACCGAGAGCAAAGGACACAACATGCCCACCTCAAAACCTGTCCAGGAGGATCCAAAGAGCAAAGGAAAGGGGATTGCAACATCCAAAGGCAAAACTTCTGTAAGTAACAAATCTAACACTCCGAGCCACGAGATTCTTTGTTACAAGTGCAGGGGTCGAGGACATTATGCTCGTGATTGTCCAAACAAGCGTGTAATGGAAATTATCGAGGCTGGAGATTATGATTCTTTGGATGAGGAAGAGGCTGAAAATCTGGAAGAAGAAGTTGAGTATCCGGACAGCGGGGAGCTACTTGTCACACGGCGAGTCTTGAGCACCATGACTACCCCAGAAGAAACCGCACAACGTGAAACCATTTTCCACAGCCGATGTACCGTGAAGAACAAGGTATGTGGGTTAATCATAGATAGTGGTTCCTGCACTAATGTTGCTAGTGTTTACATGGTGAAGAAGCTAGGGCTCGAAACGGAAAAGCATCCCCACCCTTATAAGCTACAGTGGCTGAACAACCAAGGAGAGCTTAAGGTGAATGAACGGGTGAAAATCTCGTTTAGCATTGGGAGATACCAAGATGAGGTAATGTGCGATGTGGTTCCTATGCAAGCTGGTCATATTCTCCTTGGAAGACCATGGCAATTCGACCGAGAGGTTAAGCATGATGGTAGGACAAATCACTACTCTTTCATGTTTAACAAGCGTAAGATCTCATTAGCACCTCTTAGCCCTTTACAAATACATGAAATGCAATTGAGGTTGTCTAAGGAAGTTGAGGATAGCAAGAAACCGAATTTCTATGTCAAACCGAGCATGGTAAGTAAAGCTTTGGTTGATGAACGAGCTGTACTACTCATGGTCTTTAAAGATGTTTTGAGTACAGGATTCGAAGAGAAAGAGCTTCCTTCCGAGATCACACGGATTCTAGAGCGGTTTAAGGATGTATTTCCGGAAGAAACTCCACCGGGGCTACCACCAACGAGAGGAATCGAGCATCAAATCAATTTGATCCCAGGAACACCTCTTCCAAACAGACCCGCGTATCGAATGAACCCCGAAGAGACCAAAGAGCTACAAAAACAGGTACAAGAGTTATTGGAAAAGGGTTATATTCGTGAAAGTTTGAGTCCATGTACAGTTCCCGTTTTACTCGTCCCAAAGAAAGATGGAACATGGAGGATGTGCGTGGATTGTCGAGCTATCAACAATATCACAGTCAAATACCGACATCCTATCCCGCGTTTGGACGACATGTTGGACGAGCTTAGTGGAGCCACTATCTTCTCAAAGGTAGATCTAAAAAGCGGTTATCACCAAGTCAGAATGCGCAAAGGTAACGAATGGAAAACCGCATTCAAAACGAAGCATGGGCTGTACGAGTGGTTAGTCATGCCCTTCGCTTAACCAACGCACCAAGTACATTCATGAGGCTCATGAATCATGTCCTACGAGCCTTCATTGGTGAATTCGTTGTGGTTTATTTCGATGATATTCTGATTTATAGTAAATGTCTTGTCGATCATGTGACACATCTTGAGCTAGTCATGGAGACTCTTCGAAGAGAGAAACTCTATGCTAATCTCAAGAAGTGCACATTCTGCACTAATGAGGTTGTCTTTTTAGGATTTATTGTGAGTTCGCAGGGGTTAAGTGTGGATGAAGAAAAGATCAAAGCAATCCGAGATTGGCCAACCCCTACAACCGTCGGACATGTGCGAAGCTTCCATGGCTTGGCGAGCTTCTACCGTCGGTTTGTTCGTGACTTTAGCAGCCTTGCAGCCCCTCTCACGTCCATTATAAAAAAAGATAAGCCATTCGAGTGGGGAGAAGCACAAGAGAAGGCATTCAACACATTAAAGGAGCAACTCACGAGAGCACCCGTCTTAGTCCTTCCCGACTTTGACAAGGTATTTGAAATTGAATGTGATGCATCCGGTGTGGGTATTGGAGCTGTTTTGATGCAGGAGAAACGACCCGTGGCCTACTTTAGCGAAAAGCTAAATGGAGCAACACTCAACTATCCAACATATGACAAGGAACTATATTCTTTGGTGCGAGCATTACAAACGTGGCAACACTACCTATTGGCGAAGGAGTTCATCATACATACTGATCACGAGACTCTCAAGCATCTCAAAGGACAAACTTCACTCAAGAAGAGGCATGCAAGGTGGATGGAGTTCATTGAGACATTTCCCTACGTAATCAAGTACAAGAAAGGCAAAGATAATGTGGTGCGGCGGATGCACTATCAAGGAGACATACACTCATCACCACCATGGAGGCAAGGATGCTCGGCTTTGAGCATATCAAAGGCCTGTACCGCGATGATCCGGAGCTCGGGGATATCTATGAGGAGTGCAACAAGGGAGCGTACGGATCATTCTACAAGGAAGACGACTACCTATTCCGAGAAAAGCGGCTGTGCATTCCACAATGCTCAATGAGGGATCTCATTCTTCAAGAAGCGCATGGAGGAGCACTCATGGGACACTTTGGCGTGGATAAGACGCTCGCTGTAGTGAAGGAGCACTTCTTCTGGCCGCGTCTCAAACGGGATGTCGAACGACATTGTGCTTGATGTGTTCAATGCCATCAAGCCAAGTCTAAGACACACCCGCACGGTTTGTATCTTCCCTTACCTATTCCTACTTATCCTTGGACTGACATTTCTATGGACTTTGTTCTTGGACTTCCAAAAATCCGGAACAAAGATTCCATCTTTGTTGTTGTTGACAGGTTTTCAAAGATGGTGCATTTCATTCCTTGTGCAAAGACAAACGATACCTCTTACATAGCTGATCTGTTCTTTAAGGAGATCGTGAGGATTCATGGGCTGCCTAAGACCATCGTTTCTGACCGAGACACGAAGTTCATGAGTTACTTTTGGAAGACATTGTGGAGAAAACTCGGAACCAAGCTTTTGTTCTCTACAACCTGTCATCCTCAAACCGATGGGCAAACGGAGGTTGTCAACCGCACTTTGGGGACGTTGTTACGAGCAGCTATAGGGAGAAACTTGAAGAATTGGCTGGACTCCCTTCCCCATGTCGAGTTTGCATACAACCGAGCTATCCATTCGGCAACAAAGCATTCACCCTTTGAGGTTGTCTACGGATTCAACCCCATCACTCCGCTGGATCTCTCGCCCATCCCAAGCAAGGAAATGGTCAGCCTTGATGGGCAGCAAAAGGCCGAGAGTGTGATGAAGTTGCATGCAAAAGTCCGGGAGAATATTGCAAGGAGAACGGAACAATATGCACGACAAGCAAACAAGGGGCGAAAGAAGATCACTTTCAATGAGGGAGATTGGGTGTGGCTACATCTAAGGCCGGAGTGCTTTCCAAACAAGAGAACATCCAAGCTAGCACCAAGAGGAGATGGCCCATTCCGTGTGATTGAGAAGATCAACGACAATGCCTACCGTTTGGAGCTTCCCGGTGAGTATAACGTATCTTCTACTTTCAATATAGCTGACTTGCTTCCTTTTGATGCAGGAGATTCTGTTTTGAGGTCAAAACCTTCCCAAGGGGGAGGAGATGATGAGGTCATCCACTTAGATGAGCTAAACGAGGATCAAGCGGAGCAAGGAAACCATGGAACGCACAAAGGAGCTGAGGAGCACAAAGGAGCCAAGGAGGAGGACAAGCAAGGAGAGACAACCAATGAACCAGTCTTTCCGATCATTCCCGATCCACCACTCACAAGGGAACGAGCAAGGAGCCTGCGTTCAAGAATCAACAAGTTCGTGGCCAAGACCCTTGAAGACAATCCAAGAACCGAAGAAGCTTGCGGATTAAGCAACAAGAGCCTGCTCGTTTTTGAGCTCTTGTTGTCCAACACCTGATTCATCATCATTCGTTGTGGAACACCTGAACAACCACGACCCTACCTGAATTTTGTTGCCACAACAAGCTCTTGAAGTCAAGAAGTCTGATCCCAATCCCTCATAACCGTTAGAGAATCCTGGAGCATCATTCATGGGAGCTTTGGCTAGATTTCTGCAGAATTGAAGACTTACCATAGCTGAATTGGAGATTGATTTCTTGCCATATTCATCACTAGCCGTTACAAGGAGATTGCTGCAGAATTCTTGTTTCCTTTTATGTATTTTCGCCATCTTTCTTTTCCTTTTCTTGTTGCACGAAATTTCCCTCTTTTCCTTTCACTTGTTAGCCTATTTAAAGGCTGCATCTATGTCATTTTTCAGCAGACTTTTCAGAAATAAAAATTGGAGCATTTGTTCTTCTTATTCTCGTGTTGTCTTGAGCAAATACAAG
>NW_010966493.1:95329-97689 GCF_000463585.1 Tarenaya hassleriana
GAGCGTCACTAAATAGTGACGCTTTTGTGACGCAATCTACAGCGTCACCCAATGGTGACGCAGTGATGACGCAAAATTGCGTCGCCAAATAACGCGCGGAAATATCGTCACCCGTTCGTCACCCTTTCGTCACCATTTGGTGACGCAATTGCGTCATTATATTATACTGACGCAATTTCGTCACAAAAACTTTTGTGACGAAATTGCGTCATTAATAGTGACGAAATTGTGTCACTATTTTTTTTATTTAGTGACGCAATTGCGTCACTCTATTTCCTTTAAACCACACGCCACACTCATACACTCTTGCACCCGAAAAAAAAAATTCAAAAAATGGCATCGAGTAATAACAATATTTATTACTCAAGAAAATGGATGTACGAAAGAGTAAATCCTTCTACGGGTAATGTATCTACGCATTACGAAGAAGGATTGACTAATTTTTTGGAGTTTGCAACAAATCAACATATTTTTCTTCAGAGAGGAAAGATATATTGTCCGTGCCGAAGATGTAAAAACGAGAGGGAAGAAGTTCCAGAAGTTGTGATGAGACATCTATGGAAAAAAGGTTTTGTCTCTAACTATTACGTCTGGGTTTATCATGGTGAGACGTTTCAAATTTCTGATGAGAATATATCTGTGAGAAATACTGATGTCTATGATCAGCCAAATTCATATATTGAGATGGTTCAAGATGCATTTCCATCTCAATATAATGATCAGGTTACAGAAGATCCGATGAATGAGGCATCGAAAAAGTTTTTCGATCTATTAGAGGCTGCAAACCAACCTATTTATGATGGTTGTAAAGAAGGGCTTTCTCAACTATCGGCTTCTGCTAGATTGATGGGGATGAAGACGAGTTATAATCTTACAGAGAACTGCATGAATGAAGTTTGTCAGATGCTGAATGATTATCTTCCCCAAGGTAATAATGCTCCAGATTCGTATTATGATATGTCTAAACTGATGGGATCGTTGGGAATGGAATCGATAAAAATCGATGTATGTCCTAACAACTGTATGATATTTTGGAAAGAATCTAACCAGTTGGACAACTGTCGATTTTGTGGAGCTGAAAGATACAAGGCGAAAAAATCTGGTCAACGCAACCGTGTTCCTTACAAAAGGATGTTTTATCTACCGATTAAAGATCGTCTGCGAAGATTGTATGAATCTCATCAATTAGCTTCACATATGCGGTGGCATGCTGAACATACATCAGATCCTGAGAACATGAGTCATCCATCTGACGGTGATGCATGGAAGAATTTTAACGAGGTATATCCGAACTTTGCATCAGAACATAGAAATGTTTATCTATGTTTATGCACAGATGGGTTTGCACCGTATGGTCAATCGGGCAAACAATATTCGCTGTGGCCTATTGTTATGTCTCCTTATAACTTACCTCCAGATATGTGTCTGAAAAAAGAGTTCTTGTTCTTGACGGTTTTGATTCCGGGACCGGAGCATCCGAAGAAAAGTTTTGACATTTTTCTTCAGCCTTTGATCGAAGAATTACTTGAGTCGTGGCATTGTGGAATTGATGCATACGATGCCTCACAGAAAGAGAATTTCAGGTTGAAGGCTGTTTTGATGTGGACTATAAGCGATTTTCCGGCTTATGGAATGTTATCGGGATGGAGTACTCATGGAAGATTGGCATGTCCGTATTGTATGGACGATATACAATCATTTCAGTTGAGACATGGAAGGAAATCATGTTGGTTTGACTATCATCGCAGGTTTCTATCGCTAGATCATCCATGGAGACGGAACAAAATAAATTTCAGGAAGAATAAGATTGTGACAGATTCACCTCCTCTTCTTTTGACGGGCGAAGAGATATTGTGGGAGCGGATTGAAAGCATTCATGGTTTGGATAAAACCATTGATTGTGGTGGAAATGGTCATCGCAAACCATGTGAATATGGAGAAACACATAATTGGTACAAAAGAAGCATAATCTGGGATTTGCCTTATTGGAGGTGGTGAAAAACAAGAACAAACCGGAAGGGGCAATCGTGAAGCAGTATGTTAACGAAGATATTACGTACTTCACAAATTTCTATTTTGAGCCACATATCAAGACAAAAGCCAAGAGTTCTTCTCGGTATGGGGATGAAGATGAGATGATGTTTCAATTTAATCAAGTTGATGGTTGTGATATCCCGACTATATTCAACCAAATAGGTAATTTTAAATTTATTGTATTTTCCAAAAATATATATACGTATATATAAATTTAATTAACCATTTTGCAGTTCTCATTAAAAGATATATACAATTGCAGGGAGATTGAGTGGAAAATCGAAAGAAAGATGGTTATCCGTCGAAGAATGGCGTCATGCTCACAC
>NW_010966493.1:98057-99825 GCF_000463585.1 Tarenaya hassleriana
GAAAGACTTCCAACTATGGGATATGTGTTAAAGGAGCAAATTGTTGTGATGTGGTTGATGAGCCAGACTTTTATGGTATCCTCCAAGACATCATGGTGTTAGAATACCACGGTTATATTGGTTTGAAGATAGTTATATTTAACTGTGATTGGTTTGATCCGACCATTGGAAGGGGTATGAGAAGAAATGGATCGGGCGGTTTTGATATCAACTTATCCAAGAAGTATTCAAAATACGATCCGTTTATCCTATCTTCTCAAGCGGATCAAGTATGTTACATAAGTTATCCAACGTCCAAACGACGTCGAGATCATTGGAGAGCTGTCATTAAAATTCAACCACGCGGTGTTGTTCGTGAAGAAGAAGGTTCAACCGATATTCCATTTCAAGAAAGACGCATTGATGATGATATTGGTCGACAATTTTGTATTACGTATTCACAGAACGAGCAACTTGTTGTATCAAACGAAGAGGATGTTGAATACGATAATTTAGTTGAGGATGAAAGAAATGACGACATTGAAGATAAAGAAGAAGTTGAAGTAACAACCGATGAGGATAGTGATTAAATTTTATGTAATTACGAAATCTTTTTTTAAAAAAAAATTAACATAGTGACGCATCTGCGTCACCAAAAGGATTAATATAGTGACGCTATTTCGTCACTAACTACAAATGGTGACGCAGTTTCGTCACCCACATAGGTGACGCATTTTCGTCACCCCGTTAGCGAAACGTCACCTCTACCGTTACTTGTTGTACACGTGGCACATATGGTGACGAAATTTCGTCACCATTTGCTCAGGGTGACGCAAAAGCGTCACCAACAGCGTCTTTTTTTTGTGACGAAATTGCGTCACCCTGGTGATTTTACCGAGGTTAATTACTGCGGTGGGTGACGAAATTGCATCACCAACGTTTACGGGTGACGCAAAAGCGTCACCAACAGCGTCTTTTTTGGTGACGATATTGCGTCACCCATATGGGTATATATACAGCGTGACGCAATTGCGTCAATCCCACAAACGACCCTTTCCCTCCTCCTCCCCTCAAGATCCGAAGGTAAAAAAAAAAAATTTAATTTTTTTTAAAATTTTTAATTTATAAATTGATATATTTATAATAATTAAAGTTTTAAATAAATTACAGATGAGTCGTTCTTTCAGAAGGGGATCACGGTTATCAGGCGAAAGATCTCAACATCAGAGATCTCCGTCAATTGATATGGCTGAATCTCAACCGCAACCACCAACGCAGGTTACAATTGATAACGTGGCTGAGGTATTAGATAATCCTGCAAGAATTTTGTTACCGAAACTGGATCCGATAAAAAATCCAGGAACAAAATGGTAATTTAAATTTCAATATTGTTATTTTAAATATTTTATTTAAATATAAAAATTTAATTAAAATTGATTAATTTTTTTTAGGTTTGGTGTTGATGTTGAGATAACCACCAATTTATCAAAATTCATCAAACAAAATTTTAAAGGTGCTTATCTTAATTGGAGTACGATCCCACAACCTACCAAAGATTCGTGGTGGTTAAGTTTTGTGGTAAGCTTTTTATATTTATAAATACATATAAAATTAAATTTGATTTTATTATTTATTTAATTTTTTATAAAAAAATTTATATAGCAACAATGGCGTTGGGATCCTGAGCATGACGCACTTGTTCGGCGCAAGTGGAAGGAGGCTGTAATTCGTCTAGTGAAAGCCAGAGTTCACAAACTCAAACAAAAATGGCTTTCTGAACCCTATATGG
>NW_010966493.1:100067-102415 GCF_000463585.1 Tarenaya hassleriana
TAGCCATAGCTCGATACTCCGCTTCTGCGCTCGATCTTGCCACCACGGTTTGTTTCTTGCTCTTCCAGGTGACCAAGTTTCCTCCCACAAATGTGCAATAACCTGTGGTTGATTTGCGATCCGTCCTATCTCCTGCCCAATTTCTTCACTCTTCATACAGTTGCCTTGCGTCCAAAGTAACCGAAGCTTCTTCTTCATAGTCTGCAGAATCTCCAACCTCATGTACTCCATTTCTTTGTTCTTCAACATTCCCCCTCAAGATTGGCTTTCCGAATTCAATGAGGCCAATCTTGGAGAGTAATCTGTTAAGAACATAAGAACTTGTAGCTTTGGTTAGAATGTCTGCAAGTTGATCCGAGCTTCGAGTATATCTTGGTGCAATTAGTCCTTGAGTGACTTTTTCCCGTATGAAGTGACAATCCACCTCGATGTGTTTCGTTCTCTCGTGAAACACAGAGTTAGCATAACTTTGGGCAGATTTCCTCATGTCACCAACGGCTAGCTCTCCATGTGAAGTGGGCTTTGCTGAGTTTAGGCCCAAAGTGAACTCAGCCCAAGGCCATGTAGTGGGCTGAACGTCTCCTTCTTCACTCTTCATACAGTTGCCTTGCGTCCAAAGTAACCGAAGCTTCTTCTTCATAGTCTGCAGAATCTCCAACCTCATGTACTCCATTTCTTTGTTCTTCAACATTCCCCCTCAAGATTGGCTCTTTGCGTCACTACTTGGTGACGAACGATGGTGACGCTTAATGCGTCATTTATTAGTGATGATTTGGTTACGCAATTGTATCACTATTTAGTTACGCAAATTCGTCACTGTTACGTCACCAAATGGTGACGAAATGCCTGCGTCATCCCAGCATCACCAATTGGTGACGCTTGGTGACGAAATTGCAAATGGTGACGGTGCTATTGGTGACGCTTTTTTTGCGTCACTATTTCGTCACCCTTTGGAAAGGGTGACGCAAAATCGCCCGATGGTGACGCAAAATTTGCGTCACCATTTCCATGTTTTTTTGTAGTGTAAGTTTGGGGTTGAAGACGGCTTGATGGCACATCGAATTAGGGTGAAACCCTAGATTTCGTGGCCTGAAAGTGTCTCCCAGAGTTTTGACTCGGACAGAGTCAGAGTTTTGACTCGACCGAGTCAGAACGAGTCAGAGTTTTGACTCGACCGAGTCAGAATGAACCAAAATTGAACAGACTCGGCCTCACAGACTTCTGACTCAGACCGAGCCAGTTTTGACTCGGACAGAGTCAGTACAGAAAGTTGTCCGGTTGACAAGTTTTGGTTCAGATTGTTCTGTAGATGATTTCGGCTTCTGACTCGGACCGAGTCAAGTGTTGACTCGGACCGAGTCCGTTGATTAGACTTTGTTAGATACAATTGTTGCATCGTTTCAAGTGTCTAAGCCGAGATTCTGATTCTACCGATATGATCGGAACATCTTGATTGAACTGACTTGAATTCAGTCAAGATTTCATTGTGTTCAAGTCACATATACCTCATGAAATCTCAAGCTATTACCGCCCATTAGTAGAGCAACTGTCAAGGCCTCGATCGTCATGGTTACGGGTCATGCCCTAGCTGAGCGTGCCTGATTATCTTGGTGAGGCAGTATGGAGAAATCGTGATTCTCATAGCTCGAATATGGTTGAGCTTGAATTGGGTTATCAAGTCGGACTTGGAACTGATGGTAAGGATGGGATGAGGAACATGCAGTGATAGCGTATCACTATCCCATACACATCTAGGAATCACATAGGATGTGATTGACAATGTGTTGTCTACCTAAATAACATGTTTTTTAGCGTCATGCCCTAGCTGACTCAAAAGCATGTGAAATATGGATCCTAGCTCACTTAGAAACTCATTGAGGGTGTTTTTCTTAGTGGGAGCCTGTCATATTGCATCTATTATCTGTGTTAGTATGTGTACTAAGCGACTTGCATGTTTTTCTGTCTGTTTGTTTGTCTTTTTCTGTAGAATATGACTGCTGCAGGTAATCTGGCTAATCTCTCCATGCGATCCATCCTGGATCGGGAGAGACTCACTGGTGGAAACTTTCTCGACTGGTACCGCAACCTGAGAATTGTTCTCAGGCATGAGCGGAAAAAAGTGTTCATTGCCAGGAATGCGACTTTTATGGAGCGAGAGTTCGTCTCCAAAAGAGTCAGTGGGAGTAGGATCGAACTTGAGGAAGTTCGAGAGCAGCAAGTAGACGCTGAGCCGAGTGAACAAGTTGAAGAAGTTCAACCTGTTTCACTGCCCGCTGTGCCATCCATGTCGGTCTTCTTCTTGAAGATCCACTTGCATCCGATGGGTTTTATCCCTTCAGATGCATCAA
>NW_010966493.1:102437-103775 GCF_000463585.1 Tarenaya hassleriana
GGTATTAGATACCGGATGCGCCTCACACATTTGTGGAAATGTGTAAGGACTTCGAGGAAGTAGACAATTGGTAAAAGGAGAAGTAGATCTCCGCGTCGGGAATAGAGCAAAAGTTGTTGCATTAACCATCGGGACTTACGATCTGACTTTACCTTCTGGCATTGTATTGGAGTTGCATGATTGTTATTTTGTACCTGCCATCAGCAGGGACAGTCGACAGTTTTCATGTTTAGACTCGGATGGTTTCAGATTTGTTATTGAGAACAAATGTCTGTCCATTTATAGAGGTGATTTATTCTATGGTAAGGGTTACCAGTTTAATGGCCTTTATGTTTTGGAAGATGAACCATCTAGATACAGGTCGATCTATAACATAAGTACCAAGCGGTTTAAGCCGAACGACTTAAACCCGACCTATCTCTGGCATTGTCGACTTGGCCACATCAATGAGAAACGCATTGCGAAGCTTCATTCTGATGGACTTCTTGATTCTTTTGATTGTGAGTCAATTGAATCATGTGATTCTTGTTTGATGGGCAAGATGACAAAATCTCCTTTTTCTAGAAAAGGAGAACGGGCTACAGAGTTGCTAGAACTCATGCATAGTGATGTATGCGGTCCTATGAGCTCGCCCGCTAGAGGAGGTTATCTGTACTTTGTTACGTTTACTGATGATTTCAGTAGGTACGATTATGTCTACTTGATGAGACATAAATCTGAAACACTTGAATTGTTCAAGATTTTCAGAAACGAGGTACAGAACCAACTTGGCAAGACGATCAAGTTGCTTCGATCTGATCGAGGTGGCGAGTATATGAGCCAAGAGTTCACTGACTATCTGGCAGATTGTGGGATTGTCTCACAGCTGACTCCACCTGGAACGCCACACTGGAATGGCGTGTCAGAGAGGAGGAACCGAACCTTATTAGATATGGTACGGTCTATGATGAGTCAGGTCGATCTTCCTAAATCCTTCTGGGGCTATGCTCTGGAAACAACTGTCCTTATACTGAACAACTGTCCAACAAAGTCGGTTCAGAAGACACCATATGAGATATGGACTGGGAAGCGTCCCAGGTTAGCGTTTATGAAGATTTGGGGATGCAACGTTTATGTGAAACGTCTGGCTTCTGATAAGCTATCCGGCAAATCTGATAAATACATATTTGTGGGTTACCCTAAGAAAACGAAAGGGTACTGGTTCTACAACCCATCCGAGAACAAAGTGTTTGTTGCTCGGAATGGATCTTTCTTGGAGAGAGAGTTCGTCTCCAAGAGAGTCAGTGGGAGTAGAATAGATCTCGAAGAAGTTCGAGAACCACAAATAGTCGAAGAACC
>NW_010966493.1:105385-105687 GCF_000463585.1 Tarenaya hassleriana
AATACGATCCCGACACCCGTAGTCATCCTTGTTTGATAGGTTACTCGTTTATATTGCTTTCTTATTTCGTTTTCTATCGATTCCAATTACTTCCATCATCACTTGCTTGCTTGCTTTGATCTATTTTCGATTTAGATTTGGATTTAGCAACCGGTCTTCGTGTTCGACCCCGTGTTATGACAATCCGTATCCTTGCGGTGAGTTGTGAATCGGGTTATAGATTTTAGACTCGGTACACACGTATCAAGTTTTTGGCGCCGTTGCCGGGGATTGGTTAGCCTATTTCTAGGTCTTTATTGATT
>NW_010966494.1:0-376 GCF_000463585.1 Tarenaya hassleriana
CTAAGTATGTTTCGATGCGCTCTAAACGTGTTTGGACGCACTCTAAACATGTTTGGACACACTCTGAACATGTTTCGACGCACTCTAAACGTGTTTCAACGAACTCTAAACATCTTTCTTTGCACTCTAAACATGTTTCGAGGCACTCTAAGAATGTTTCGACGCACTTTAAAAATATTTTAATGCACTCTAAACATGCTTGGATGCACCGTTATTATGTTTAGACGAACTCTAAACATCTTTTGTTGCACTCTAAACATGCTTCGACGCACTCTAAACATGTTTTGACGCACCCTAAAAATATTTCGATGCACTCTAAACATGTTTGGATGCACTCTAAAAGTGTTTGGACACACTCTAAACGTGTTTGGACGCA
>NW_010966494.1:399-829 GCF_000463585.1 Tarenaya hassleriana
CACTCTAAACATGTTTGGATGTACTCTAAGCACGCACTCTAAACATGTTTGGATGCACTCTAATTATGTTTCGACGCACTCTAAACGTGTTTTGAAGCACTCTAAACATGTTTAGACAAACTCTGAACATGTTTCGACGCACTCTAAATTTGTTTCAACGCACTCTAAAAATGTTTCAATGCACTCTAAACATGTTTGGCTGCACTCTAAGTATGTTTCGATGCACTCTAAACGTGTTTGGACGCACTCTAAACGTGTTTGGATGCACTCTAAGTATGTTTGGATGCACTCTAAGTATGTTTGGATGCACTCTAAACATGTTTTGAAGCACTCTAAAAATGTTTAGATGCACTCTAAATATGTTTTCTTGCAATCTAAAAAGGTTTCAATGCACTCTAAACATGTTTGGCTGCATTCTAAGTATGTTTCG
>NW_010966495.1:0-829 GCF_000463585.1 Tarenaya hassleriana
TGCATTCCTTGCATTGACCGACATTAATAGATTGCATAACATATAGGTCTAGGTACGCATGAATACACTTGCATAAAGTTTTTCTTCTCAAAAATTTAGTCGGATGACGATGTGGGGGACATAGAGTAAGGATTTTCTTGGAAAGGTTTTAGGAGCTAAGTTTAGAATTATCTAAAGAATTGAATGGATTGTCGAGTGAGGTAGAAATATTTGATCCAACCCTAGAGCAAATGACTGTCATGTGGGATGATTTTGTCTCCTAAAGTCTAGATGGAGTAGAGGTTACGAACCAAGCACGAAACGTCTCCCTAAAAAACCACCCTTTGACCTTTAAGTTAGGAAGCTCATAGGAAGCAACAAGCCCTAGAGAATACTATGCAACCCGACACTCCTCTGTCATCATCTCGTTAATGAAAATCATTCGGGGACATGAGTGCATCAGAAACGAAGGCTCGGGTCTAAGTTGTGAGACAAGAACACAAAAGAAAAGAAAAAGAGTGACGCTTGTCAAATTCCAACGTCCTAGAAGCCCGGGATTGCATAAAAAAAAGGAAGGGGAAAGAAAGAAAAAGAAAAAGAATACAAAAACACGAATAAAAAGGAAAGAGATAGGGCAAAGAAAAATAGTGAAAGTATGGGCCAAGTAACTTTTAGAGACCTCAATTGGGATGTGTTTAGGAGACATGTTCGGCAAGTAGCCATTTTAGATCGCAGGAAGCAATGGAAATCCCATTGATAGGCTTTCGCTTGAATGTTGGAAAAGATAGAGTATACCAAAGCCGATTTCATTCGTAGCGACTTTAACCTGGACAACCAATCCACTTTTAAC
>NW_010966496.1:0-828 GCF_000463585.1 Tarenaya hassleriana
TGAGGTACACTGTGAACCTTCCTATGGTTCTGAAAGGAATAACATGCACATTCCCTGGGGAGAAGAAGATTGGAATCGTGGGAAGAACGCAAAGTGGAAAGTCCACTCTGATTCAAGCTCTGTTTCGGATCGTATAACTTTGTGGAGGAAGAATTCTCATCGACGGGCTCGACATCTCCAGGATAGGATTGCATGATCTGAGGTCAAGATTAGGTAAAATCCCACAGGATCCAACCTTGTTTCAAGGATCCATCAGAACAAATCTTGATCCCCTCCAGCAGCATTCAGATCAAGAAATCTGGGAAGTACAGAAACAAAGATCAAGAACTCTCAGTTTCCTTCTCCAGTGAATGTAATGATTCAAACAAAACAGTGAACTCTCTCTCTGTTTCAATGTTTCAGGTCGTGAGGAAGTGTCATCTCACAGACATTCTCAGACAAGCTAGTACTTGTTTAGATCTACCCGGTACAAAAGCTATGACAAAGTCGCCGTCTTTTCCGTACCCTTTTGCGTTTCCTCCTAGATTCTTGGCCATTTTTCTCGCCTTCTAAGACCCGAACCATGATCTGAAATGGCTTTCTTCTGCAGTTGCGGAGGAAGGAGAAAACTTCAGCGTAGGGCAAAGGCAACTGGTGTGTCTCGGGAGAGTGCTGCTGAAGAAGAGAAGGATACTGGTCCTGGACGAAGCGACAACCTCAATAGACACAACAACAAACAATCTAATGCAGAAAACCCTCAGAGAAGAAACAAGAAATTGCACTGTCATCACCATTGCTCACAGGATTCCAACTATCATCGACAATGACTTGGTCCTTGTGCTTGGTCAA
>NW_010966497.1:0-828 GCF_000463585.1 Tarenaya hassleriana
ATTGGTCATTGGAAAAGAAATTGCAAACTCTTCTTGGAAGATCTGAAGAAGAAGAAGTGTGCTGAAGCTTCTACTTCAGGTATTTACGTTATCGAAGCTAACGTATTCACTTCTTCATCCTGGGTATTGGATACCGGATGTGCCTCACACATCTGTGGAAATGTGCAGGGTCTCAGAAGAAGTAGGACGTTGGCTCGAGGTGAAGTGGATCTACGCGTCGGGAATGGAGCAGAGGTTGCTGCATTGGCTGCCGACGTTTATGATTTATCTTTACCGTCTGGATTGGTTATAGAACTAAGTAATTGTTACTTTGTGCATGCTATAAGCACAAACATCATTTCTATTTCCTGTTTGGATTTGGATGGTTTCCGGTTTGTTATTGAGAATAAAAACCCGATGATGTTCAAAGACGATATCTATTATGGTAATGGTTACCTTGTGAATGGATTGTATGTCTTGAACGATCAACCTTCCGACTCCATGTCCGTATATAACGTAAATGCGAAAAGGTTTAAGCCGAACAACTTAAACCCGACCTATCTCTGGCATTGCCGTTTGGGCCACATCAACGAGAAACGCATACAAAAACTCCTCTCCGAAGAATTTCTGGATTCTTTCGATTATGAATCGATTGAAACGTGCGAATCTTGTCTGATGGGTAAAATAGTAAAGTATACTTTTAGTGAAAAAGGAGAACGGGCGTTGGAGTTATTGGACCTAATATATAGTGATGTATGTGGGCCCATGAGCTTACCCGCTAGAGAAGATTATTTGTATTTCGTCACATTTACTGATGATTTCAATAGATTTGGTTATGCCTATTTGATG
>NW_010966498.1:0-828 GCF_000463585.1 Tarenaya hassleriana
AAGAAGGATGGCACTATGCGACTTTGTATTGACTATAGAGGACTTAACCAAGTAACCATCATGAATCGGTATCCATTACCAAGGATTGATGAGTTACTTGATCAGTTACAGGGAGCAAAGTGGTTTTCCAAGATTGATTTACGATCAGGATACCATCAGATTCGTGTGAAGGTGGAGGACGTACCGAAGACAGCCTTCCGTACACGATATGGCCACTTTGAGTTTGTTGTCATGCCGTTCGGACTCACGAATGCTCCAGCAGTCTTCATGCAGTTGATGAACCGAATATTCATGGATTATCTGGACGAATTCGTCATTATCTTCATTGATGACATTCTGATATATTCTCCAGACCAACAAAGTCATGAAGAGCACTTGCGGAAAGTGTTGCTACGTCTGAGGGATAACCATCTGTATGCCAAGTTCAGCAAATGTGCATTTTGGTTACAGGAGATTGGCTTTCTTGGACACGTAGTCTCCGCTCGTGGAATTCAGGTGGACCCAGCAAAGATCGAAGCTGTTATTGAGTGGAAGACGCCTGCTAATGCCACGGAGATCCGGAGTTTCCTAGGATTAGCAGGCTATTATCGTCGATTCGTGGAGGGTTTTTCCAAATTGGCGAAACCAATGACGAAATTGACGGGAAAAAATGTGCGGTTTGAGTGGACGTCAGAGTGTGAGATGAGTTTCATGGAACTCAAGAAGCGACTGACAACTGCACCGATATTAGCTTTACCACGACCAGGTGTGCAGTATGATGTGTATACAGATGCGTCAAAACAAGGTCTAGGTTGTGTATTGATGCAAGAGGGACATGTGATTGCCTAT
>NW_010966499.1:0-215 GCF_000463585.1 Tarenaya hassleriana
AAACATGTTTCGACGCACTCTAAATATGTTAAGACGCATTCTAAAATTGTTTTAGTACACTCTAAACATGTTTGTATGCACTCTTAATATGTTTCGATGCATTTTAAACATGTTTGGTTGCGCTCAGAATATGTTTTGACGTGCTCTAAACATATTTCGACGAATTCTAAACATCGATTGTTGCACTCAAAACATGTTTTGACGCACTCTAAAAA
>NW_010966500.1:0-2125 GCF_000463585.1 Tarenaya hassleriana
GATAGATCCGTCAAGTATCCTGCAGGTATTCTCGAGGACGTCCCATTGAAGGTCGGGAATTACTATGTTCCCGTGGATTTTATTGTTTTAGACATGGACGAGGACTCGAAGATACCGATTATATTAGGCCGACCATTCTTAAACACGGCCGATGCTGTGGTTCATGTTCGTGCTGGTCGTCTTACGATGAAGATAGGTGACGAGACTGTGGAGTTCACCTTAGATCACGACATGAAGCAGCCATCCACCACCGAGTCAGCGTGCTACGTCGATGTGCACGAGATCTTGACTCAGGAAGACTTCGATCAGTTCCGAGATGTTGATCCACTTGAACTATCCCTCCTGGCATCGAATGAGAGTATATACAACAACTGGAAGGATATTCGGGAGCTCACGCAGGCATTAGAGGACGCAACTGAGGAAAAATTCGAGTTTCTGCGTTCTGACTCGACCGAGTCAAGTATTGACTCGGTCCGAGTCAACTCGCTGGAAGACTTAGAAGCTCTGTTAGCTTCAGACTCGGTGTCGCAAATTTTCAACTCGACCGAGTCAAGTGTTGACTCGACCTTCCTTCGTTCTGACTCGGACCGAGTCAGTTCTCTGAGCCCCACCACCGACACCGAGCCAGCCCGGAACATCTCCGAACCCCCCATGACGACCACCCTAGATGTTCCAGAACCCAGAGAGCCATCATTTAGCACGGGGATGCTGAATAAAGCATGTTGGAGTCTAGAGAATGCCCCGAAGGTGAAATTGAAGCCCGTACCTCAAAGGCTTAGGACAAAGGAACACACATACACGGATAGGAACACAGGACCATCATTGGAGAGAGGTACATATCCCGCTCATAATTCCATATCCGTGTTTGAACCTTCTATTACAGGTTCTCGAGTAGGGGTAATGAGCAAGAGAGGATCGAAACGAGCAAAATCATCGCTCAGAAGTCCACATGAATCACCTCCTTCACAAGTTTGGAAACCCAAGGAGGATAGACGGCTCAAGAGTCCACGAGGTACAAAAGATGTGCTTAATGCTCAACATCCAGGGTGGCGAAAGATCGATTATCTTCGCCTCTTAGACCCTCCCATCATTTGAGCAAGATAGGTCGAGCTAATGACGTTAAACAAGCGCTTCTCGGGAGGCAACCCGAGTATTAGGTAATTTTTCTTTTCTTTTTCTTTGTAGCATAGGTGGTAGAGACCATGATTGTATTTTGGATCTTTCGGAATGCATTGCTATTATTATGCTTTTGTTCGGATAACGTTTGTTGTTCTATGAGCGTTTATACCGGCACAAGAGAGATTAACATCGACTTCCGAGAGACAACGTTGGATAGGTTCCAATTCAAGGAGTGTGTGAGAGTTTTTGCGTTTGACGTGAGTTAACTTCGTTGCGAGCGAACGAATTTCGCAGAGCTAAGCCTTCTCTATCCCTCTTATATGGTCCTTTTCATATGTTGTTTTCGATTCTACTTTTCCGGGCGAGAGTCTACACCGTGGACGGTGTATGGTTCAAGTCTGGGGGGGTGGATAGATCCTTCACACATTCAGGTCTATCTACTTAGAATTGCATTTAGTTTAGGTGCATTTTATCATAGCATATAGACTTAGGAAAATTTTGCATCTTTTTGCATACCACTTTGCATTAGTTGCATTTACACGTTTTCCTTTTTGTTTTTTCATATAGATGATTTTTGTTAGGTTTGCATGATTGCATTCGATCATATAGACTTAGGATCATATAGGTTCACATGCATACCTCGAAAACCCGTTTTGAACATCATTTGGAGGATTTGTGGAATGATAGAGTAGGAACATCTTAATGATCTAGTGACTTTGTAGAGTGTGGTTGAACCGTGTCGAATTGATAGTTCTCCAGACTTTCTATATATAGTTTGTGGGATGAGGTTGCTATTTGGAACCTACGGAGTTGATACGACCATATCCAGGTTATAATGTTTCACTTTTGAGTTTCATGATGATGCTATTTGATGTTCGTCATCCCTGTTTTGCAGATTTTATTCCTTCGTTCTTTACTCGAGGACGACCAAAGGTTTAAGTCTGGGGGGATTTGATAACTCCTAATTCTCTCTATATTTCCTGGACGTTTCTATAGGATTTAGACG